>NC_067430.1:29833957-30134324 GCF_009764475.1 Pristis pectinata
GAGACTTTTTCCCAGGACGACAATGGCTAACACAAGGGGGCATAATTTTAAGGTGATTGGAGGAAGATATAAGGGGGATGTCAGAGGTAAGTTTTTTATACAGAGTGGTGGGTGTGTGGAACGCACTGCCAGCAGAGGTTGTGGGGGCAGATACATTAGGGACATTTAAGAGACTCTTAGATAGCCACATGAATGATAGAGAAATGGAGGGCTATGTAGGAGGGAAGGGTTAGATAGATCTTAGAGGAGGATAAAATGTCAGCACAACATTGTGGGCTGAAGGGCCCGTACTGTGCTGTAGTGTTCTATGTCTATGTAATGCTTGGGATGGGAACTTGGCCATTGAAAGTGGTGGTGTGTTGGCCGGGATTGTCAGGAATGCGATGGGAAGCACTCTGCTAACCATTTTAAACCCCAGCTCACACTACTCCTATGAAAATGTCAGGCTTAAATCAGGCCTTGAGATTAGTTTTGCCGGTAATTTAGGTTCTATTATTAATACAAATGCATCTTCATTTTATTCATTTCATTGCATTCCATAAGGAAGCAGATTTGCAGCTTCACTGGTGGGTTTGGAAAAGCTTCACTGAGTGCAGTCACATTGCAATGCTTCCTCTTTCAGAAGGTTAGAGTTTGGAGGGAAGGTAAAGTTTCCATAATAACAGGATCCTGCTAACAATCAGTCAACCCTTGAATAAGAGGTTGGGTGTTATTGCCCAGTCCCGATGAAAGGTCTCGACCTGAAACATCGACTGTCCATTTCTCTCCATAGATGCTACCTGACCCACTGATTTCCTCCAGTTCTTTTGTGTGTTGCTGGGTATTATTGCTTTTATTTCCCATTGGGTTATGAAAGACAATGATTCTTTTGGGAAGAGTTGATATCTTTCTGCAATCTCTTACATGTCAGACTTAAAATCCCTCTGTATTTGTCCGGTGTCCCACCAAGGCTCCCGGGAAACACCGGCCATTCTGTGTACCAGGTCCCCTTTGGTTCTGGCTGACCTAGAACACAAACCCAGAGGTGAAAGGAAGCTGCTTAAGAGTGAAGACCTTGGTTTAACTGCAGGGCCCAGGACACAAAACCCTGAGAGAGAGAACACAGAACACAGAACAGGTACACAACAGGAATGGGCCCTTCAGCCCAACATGTTGTGCTAAACTAACTAATCTAGTAATTAAATGCCTAACTAAACTAGTCCTTTCTGGTATTGGTATTGGTATTGGTTTATTATTGTCACTTATACTGAGGTACAGTGAAAAACTTGTCTTGCATACCGTTCATACAGATCAATTCATTACACAGTGCATTGAGGTAGTTCAGGGTAAAAACAATAACAGAATGCAGAGTAAAGTGTCACAGCTACAGAGGAAGTGCATTGCAGGTAGCACTTGTGAGGTCAAGAGTCCATCTCATTGTATAAGGGAACCATTCAAGAGTCTTATAACAGTGGGATAGAAGCTGTCCTTGAGCCTGGTGGTACGTGCCCTCAGGCCCCTGTATCTTCTGCCTGATGGGAGAGGGGAGAAGAGAGAATGTCCAGGGTGGGTGGGGTCTTTGATTATGCTGGCTGCTTTACTGAGGCAGCGAGAAGTGTAGACAGAATCCATGGAAGGGAGGCTGGTTTCCGTGATGCGCTGAGCTGTGTCCACGACTCTCTGCAGTTTCTTGTGGTCCCGGGCAGAGCAGTTGCTATACCAAGCCGTGATGCATCCAGGTAGGGTCCTTTCTATGGTGCATTGATAAATATTGGTGAGTGTCAAAGGGGACATGCAAAATTTCTTTAGCCTCCCGAGGAATCAGAGGCACTGGTGAGCTTTCTTGGCCGTGGCGTCTACGTGGTTGGACTACGTGGTTCACTCCAAGGAACTTGAAGCTCTCAACCCTCTCGACCTCAGCACCATTGATGTAGACAGGTGCATGCACATTGCTCCCTTTCCTGGAGTTAATCACCTGCCTGCACATAGTCCATATCCATCCATTCTCTGCAAATTCATGTGCCTATCTAAGGGCCTCTTAATCGCCTCTATCATATCTGCCACCACCACCACCCCTGGCAGTGCATTCCCGACACCCACCGCTCTCTGTGTAAAAAACTTGCCCCACACATTTCCTTTGAACTCACCTTCTTTCACCTGAAACGCATGCCCTCTGGTATTAGACATTTCGATGCTGGGAAAAAGATACCAGCTGTCTACTCTATCTATGCCTCTCATAATCTTATAAACTTCCATCAGATCTCCCCTCAGCCTCCACCGCTCCAGAGAAAAACCACCCAAGTTTGTCCAACCTCTCCTTATATCACATGCCCTCTAACCCACACAGGGAAAAGTAAGTGTTTTTGGAAATTCATGGTGGTGAGACTGATCGGAGTACTGTTGGACTGACTGGAGGTGGTGTGATGGAAGATATGGCTTCACAGATGAAGTTTCCAGGCCAGTGCAACATATGGGTGAATGATCGAACCTGCTCTTAAACAGTGGCCTGCTTGTCACAAACATCCCACCACATTGACAGAAGCTGTTGCCATGTGAGCTTCATTAACCATCTGTCAACTCTGACACAAAGCAGTTCCAACAATCTCAGCATAAACATCCCTGAAATATGTGAGTTAATTGAGTGTGACCATTAGGTCTTAATTCAATGAATGTAATTCCAAAGATCATTTAGTCTTTTTCATTCAAATTGGACCATCCACTCCAATTTGATAGTCAATGTGATTCTGACCAAGTTTACATCAAAACTTTAGCAGTTCGCTAAAGTGACATTGGCCAAATGTCCAAGAAAGTGCAGTGGGTGAGATGGATGGCTGTGAGTGTGCGAGTGGGAATGATCAGTTAACGGCACCACCAACCTGCCCACCACGTTTGGAGGGGTTGTGTCACTAGTGGAAGGCACATTGCACAGTGCCAACCAGGCATAGACAAGTCCAGATGCAATAAAATGTGAATGGATGTTTATGGATCTGACCTTGGACTCAACCAGGGAGCACGATGTGGTGAGTAGCCGATGTGGAGCTATTCACTATATGTGGAGCGTTCCAGGAACCCAAGAGTCTATTCATTTTCAAGAGGCAGGTGGTAACTCCTGGTGCAAACTCAAATTGTTTTCCTGACAGAAGTTGTTACTGGAGATGTGACTGGATGTGAGGGAGATTGCAGAATCTGAAGGAGCTAAGAGTGTGCTTACAAACTTTCCTCTAGACCAGAGCTGCTTTTATTGGGAAATTGTCAGTTGAGTGAATCGTTGCAGACACAGAGCTACAAATTCTGAAGCTTGATCAGCGACTTGTACACTATGTGAATGAATTTTATCAAATATCCGATCATTTGTTGTGTTAGATTTCTATCCTCAAACAAACTAAATCTACGGGGCATATGTAGTAATGCCAATCTGTGTGTGTAATGCTCAGTTTGATGTCATTGGTGCTAAGTTTAGGCAAGACCCTTGGAAAACAAAGTCAAAGTCAAGTTTATTGTCGCATGCACAAGTACACGTGTGCACAGGTGCAATGAAAAATTTTCTTGCAGCAGCATAACAGGCACATGGCATCAGATAAGCAGTCCTGTAGATACTCCCGATGGCAGGGAGGGATGTGCCCGTGATGTATTGGGCAGAGTCCACTACTCTCTGCAGCTTCTTACATTCCCACGCATTGAAATTGCTGTTCCAGACCATTATGCACCCAGTAAGGATACTTTCAACAGTACATCTGTAGAAGTTTGTTGGAGCGTGGATAATAGACAATGAAACAAGTGTTAGTTGATGCGTTAACGTCACTTAACAGAGGCTGATTGTACTTGGGCCACCACTGGGGACTCCAAGGCACTGATCCTTTCTCTTCACACTCTTAATGATGCCTCTCCCCATCCTACCTCACTGCTGTCCTCTGCCCCACTCACCGTGACCGTCTCCAACCCCGCCACGAACCTCCCCCCCCCCCACCATTCTCTCCTGTCCCTACCACCCTCTCTCCTTCCACCTTAACTCTGTTTCTCCCTCCATGGATGCTGCCTGACCCACTGAACATCTCCAGTATCCTCTGATTTTAGACTTCTAAAAACGGTGGGAGCCTGGAATACACTGCGAGGGGTGGGTGTGGAGGAAAATATTATAGAGGCACTTAGACAGGAACATGACTCTACAGAGATTGGAGGGATATGCACATTGTGTAGGTAGAAGGGATTAGTTTACTTAAATTAATCGTGGGCTGAAGGGCCTGTTCCTCTGCTATACTGTTCTATGTTCTATTTCCAGCATCCTCTGTAACATGGTCCTACTGCAGGGTCTCAACCTGAAATATTGACTGTCCATTTTCCCCCACAGGTGCTGCCTGACCCGCTGAGTTCCTCCAGCCGCTCATTTTTTTGCACCAGATTTCAGCATTTGCAGTCTTTGTACCTCCACCCCCTGTAGCTAGCTCTTGGAGCGAACACATTTAACTGATTGGCACCTTTTGACTTGCTAGGATTTACTTTGCTCTTGTTTATCTTACAGATAGTTAAGGCTTGATGTATATTCATGATATGACATTGGCAGCACTCAAGGGTTGAGAACATCTTGCAGGCATGCTGTTTAAGCCAATGTGTGGAAAAAGCCAAATATTCCAGTCCCCTGACTTAGGCTGAGACAGACTCCAACAGAGTATCTACCAAACTAAACCCAGCGAGGATTTGTTGGATCTTTCTGTTTCAACAACTTTGTAAATGTGAACCAATAGGCCAACCATTGTCCCTCGGGAAAACAAACATTTAAATCTGTCAACACAACGAGAAGGGCATTTGACAGATAAATAACTATTGTACCAAAAAAAGTCACAAGGGGATACCTAAACCCTTCACCACCCTCTTCCATCCCGTGGCTTCATCCCCTTGTGTCAAATGAGGATGCAAATTAGTAGCAGGAGTCGGCCATTCAGCCCCTCGAGCCTGTTCCATCATTCAATGGGTAATCTCCACATTCGTGTTACCAATGGTAACCTTTCACTCCTTGCTTACCAAGAATCTACCTTAAAATCAGAATCAGAATCTGATTTATTATCACTGACTTAGAATATGTGAAATTTGTTGTTATTCACAAAAACACTGCTCTTTGAAGAGAGTTCCAAAGACTCATGATCTTCTGAGGTTTTTTTTTGCCTCTTAAATGGTCAAGTTCATATTTTAAAATAGTGACCCATTATCTCCCATCCAGGTGAAGGTCTCGACCCAAATCGTCGACTGTCCATCTCCCTCCACAGATGCTGCCTGACCAGCTGAGTTCCTCCAGTACTTTGTGGGTGGCTCTCATTCTCTCCTGCCTTGCCCCATCACAAACCTTCACTTTGACTTTCACTGTGCCCCGTCTCTTTCCCTGCATCTTAACAACTGCTTTATCTCGAATTGTTCTCTGTTCTAATGGAAGGCCATTGACATGAAATGTCAGCTCTCTTTCACTCTCCACAGATGGTGCCTGACTTGCTAAACATTTTTTTTTGCAAATTTCCAGCAACAAACTTTTTTTTTCCTTCTAAACGAGTTTAAAATTTGCTATTGAGGATTACGCAGTCTGTTAAAGTGGAGGAAAGTGTTCTATAGTTCTGTATACATTGGGAGAGATTAGTGGTGATGGGAAAGAATAATCTGTCACAACGACATATTCTAAAAGATTAGTTGCACAGCGCATCCCTGTATCTGGAAATAGGAACAGGAGGAGATTAAAGGGCTGGAGAAAAAATTAAAAGCTGGCCCACCCATGGCCACTCCCGTACGTTTAATAATCTGAAAAGTACTTTGAATCAAGGGGTAATTCCAACAAACCAGAACTAATTTTCATTGGCTAATAATGAAAAATGGTCTAGTTATTGCTAAAGTGTATTTATATAGTACTGGAACAAAAAAGCAAACTCCTGGTGGAACTCAGCGGGTCAGGCATCTGTGGAGGCAGAGGGATGGTCATCATTGTGGGTCGGGACCCTGCAAGGTTGCAACCTGTGACATCGACTATCCCTTTCCCTTCACCGACGCCGACTGATCCACTGACTGTTCCTCCAGCAGTTTGTTTCTTGCTTCAGGTTCCAGCATCTGTAGTCTCGTGTGTATCTCTTCTTTATATAGTACTGACCATCCAACCATTCAGTTCTTGAAGCAACTGACACAACCCTAATCACCAGAGCTCAGCAACACTATGACCACTTTGATTACTAAAATGGACTTCATTTTTTTTTGTTCTAATTGTGTTTTTCTTGTAAAAATTGTGTTTAACTTGTGTTTAATTTATGTTTTTCTTGTGAATGCTGCTTATCTGATGCTCTGTACCTGTGATGCTGCCGCAGGTAAGTTTTTCACTGCACCTGTGCACACATGGACTTGTGCATCTGACAATAAACTCGACTTTGATTTTGACTTGGCTCAGTCCAAACTACGGACTTAAGATGATGAGAGGTATTGATCGGGTAGGTAGTCAGAGGCTTTTCCCCAGGGCTGAAATGGTGGCCACAAGAGGACACAGGTTTAAGGTGCTGGGGAGCAGGTATAGAGGAGATGTCAGGGGTAAGTTTTTTACTCAGAGAGTGGTGAGTGCGGGGAATGTGCTGCCGGCAACGGCGGTGGAGGCGGATACGATAGGGTCTTTCAAGATACTGTTGGATAGGTACGTGGAGCTCTATAAAATAGAGGGCTATGGGTAAGCCTAGTAATTTCTAAGGTAGGGACATGTTCGGCACAGCTTTGTGGGCCGAAGGGCCTGAATTGTGCTGTAGTTTTTTCTATGTTTCTATATGCGTTACCAGACTGAACCAGCCAGGTTTCCTTCTCTGGAGGAGACCATTCAGCCCACAAACCAGCTACATTTACTTCACTGATGATCCATATCTGAACCCAGTTTACAGCCTTGTTCCTGTACCCTACTGCTCCTCAAAGGAATCAATCTCAATTTTCTAATTCTTGGTTGGTTACAGCCTCTCGGGAGAGTTAGGTCCAGATTCCCACTTCACCTTGTGTGAAGAATTGCTGCTCGTTCATCTCTCTCCCCCTTCACTCCTGAGCCTAGTGTTAAGTTTATGTCCCCACTGTGGACTCTCCCAGCAGAGGAAGTGTTTCCTTTTGAGAACAAGAATGATCGTTCCCCGGTAGCCAGTAAAGCATAAGGAAGGTTTGTATATTCACCCATGGGATAGGATATCATTTGCATCCCTAATTTGCCTGGAATGAATAGCTTTTTTAATCATTTTTGGACTGCAGTTAAAAATAAACCTCACTGGTGGACCTGGAGTCACGTACGTGCAGGCCGGGTGATGAGAGAACTTTTTTCATTGAATTGCATTAATGAACCAGGTGTGGCATAAAAAGAAAAATTGCTGGAAATACTCAGCAGGTCAGGCAGCATCTAAGGAGAGAGAAAAACGGAGCTGATGTTTCAAGTCATCCTGAAGTGACTTTCCCTCCCCTCAGACGCTGCCTGTGTTGTTGAGAACCTCTGCAGGTTTTAACTTCAGAATTTCGGCATCTGCAGCTTTCTGCTTTTCAGGTCCCAGTTTCACAGCTGCTGTGGTGGGATTTGAACTCCTGTCTCTGAGTCAATAGGCCAGTTTTATGAATGCTAATCTAGTAATTTAACCACTGCACTACCATCGCAGTACACTGCCTTACTGGATATGCTGATGTCATTGAACTCATTACACAATTGGTCAGCATTGCAGGGACAAGTAAGTTGGGACTCTGGGCCCGTGTCACCTCACACAGCACGGAAACAGGCCCTTCAGCCCACTGAGTCCCTGCCTACCATCAACCTCCCAGTTACACTAATCCCACTTTATTCTCCCCTAATTCCCATCAACTACCCCCAAATTCTAACCCTCACCCACATACTGGGCAGGCATGGTAGTGTAGCGGTTAGTGTAACGTTTTACAGCGCCAGTGACCCGGGTTCAATTCCGGCCGCTGTCTGTAAGGAGTTTGTACGTTCTCCCCGTGTCTGCGTGGGTTTCCTCCGGGTGCTCCGGTTTCCTCCCACACTCCAAAGACATACGGATTAGGAAGTTGTGGGCATCCATCGCGGTGACACTTGCGGGCTGCCCCCAGATCACCCTATGCAAAAGGTGCATTTCACTGTGTGTTTCGATGTACATGTGACTAATAAAGAGATCTTATCTTATCTTATCTTACTAGGGGCAATTTACAGTGGCCAATTAATCTAGAAACCTGCATGATTTAGGATGTGGGAGAACACCCAGGTTAAACCTCATGGTCACGGTGAGAACATGCAAACTCCACATAGACAGCGCCCAAGGCCGGGACTGAACCCAGGTCTCTGGAGCTGTGAAGTAGTGCCATCACACATCATCTCATGCCCAATCACGTAGAGTCATAGAGTCACAGAATTGTACAGCATAGAAACAGACCCTTCGGCCCACCTCTTCTGTGCTAAACCTCATGAATATCGATACTAATCCCACCTGCCCACATTAATTCCATCTCCCTCTCTGTCCTGCTCATTCAGGCACCTGTCCAGATGCCTCTTAAATCCTGTTACTGTTCCTGCCTCCACCACCTCCTCTGTCAGCTTATTCCAGATACCAACTGCTCTGTGTGAAAATTTACCCCTCAGACCCCCTTAAAACCTCTCCCCTCTCACCTTAAACTTATGCCCTCTAGTTTTAAACTTGCCTACCCTGGGAAAAAGACCATGACGATCCTCATCTATGCCCCTCATGAGTTTAGAAACCTCTATGAGGTCACCTCTCAGCCTCCATCACTCTAGGGAAAACAGTCCCAGCCTATCCAAGTCTCTCCTTAAAACTCAAGCCCTCGAATCCGGGCAACATCCTTGTGAATCTGTTCTGCATCCTCTCTCGCTGAATTACATCCCACCTGTAGGTCAGTGACCAGAAACTCACACTTCTCCAAGTGCGGTCTGACCAACATTTCGTACAACTGTAACATGACATCCTAACTCTTGTGTTTCCTTGGCCGATGAAAGCAAGCATGCCATTTGCCTTCTTCACCAGCCTGTCTACTTGTTTACTCCCTGGCTTTAGGCCTTTGTGAAGGCCTCGTAGGAAATATTTATGCTTCCGTTATTTAGTTATGGAGACACAAGAGACTGCAGATGCTGGAATCTGGAGCAAGAAACAATCTTCTGGTATTGGTATTGGTATTGGTTTATTATTGTCACTTGTACGAGATACAGTGAAAAACTTGTCTTGCAAACCGATCGTACAGATCAATTCATCACACAGTGCAGTTACATTGAGTTAGTACACAGTGCATTGAGGTAGTACAGGTAAAAACAATAACAGTACAGAGTAAAGTGTCACAGCTACAGACAAAGTGCAGTGCAATAAGGTGTAAGGTCACAAGGTAGATCGTGAGATCAAAGTCCATCTCATCGTAATAGTCTTATCACAGTGGGATAGAAGCTGTCCTTAAGCCTGGTGGTACGTGCCCTCAGGTTCCTGTACCTTCTACATGATGGAAGAAGAGAGAAGAGAGAATGACCTGGGAGGAACTCAGCAGGTTGAGCAGCACCTGTGGAGGGGGAAGGAATTGTCAACATTTTAGTTCAAAACCCTACATCAGGACTGTGGGATTTGAACCCAAAACGTCAACAATTCCTTTTGTGAGAGAGAGAGAGAGCCACACACAGTGGGAGTGGGGGTCAAACTGTTGATTTAATTATATGCTGTGGGCATTGTTGACAAGGCCAGTCGTTAGATGTCCTTGAGCAAATAGCAAGGAGTACCAGGTATCCCCGTGCTTGGGACCTGCATGTCTCTCAGTTATATAGAAGCTGGCTTAAATCTGACAACAATTTACTGCTTCCCTTGCAAAACTTCATCACTTCCCACTTTATTTTGCAGCAATTCCATGCTGAGTTTATGTCACGTTAAGCAGGAAAGACTTCTGTTAGACTTTTCTGTGTACGAATTCCACAGCAGCCAGGCCATGTAGAGTTAGCCCTGTGGTGTTCCCAGCAGATCCAGTTTCCTGGCCCACCTCCCAGCACAAGTTTGTGGAGAGAAATACCTGCTGCTTTGTGCTTTCACCGTTGAAAAATGGCAGTCTGCAGGAGAGGGAAAACATGTGTATGTTGCTGCTGTCTCTGCACGCACGGCTACTAAAGGAAGTCAAGACCAGAAGGTGAGTGCAGAAGCAGATTGAAGCGTTGTGGGTGTTTATACAGTCACAGGCTCATCGCGATGTACAGCATGGACACAGGCCATTCTGCTCACACCTCCATGCTGACCAGTGGGCATCTATCCTCACTAATCCCATCTCCCAGCACTTGGCCCAGACCCTTCCATGCCTAAACAACTCAAGTGCTTGCCCAGAGACTTTTTAAATGCTGTCAGTGACCCAGCTTCACCCATTCTCTCAGAGAGTGCACTCCAGGCACTCACCATTCTCTGGGAGAGAAAGAGTCCCCCCAGATCCCCTCTGAATCTCTTCACCCGTACCCTAAATCTGTGTCCTCTAGTTTTATCTACCTCTGACATGGGGAGAAATTTCCTGGAGTCTACCCTATCGGTACCTCACATTATTTTACACACCTCAATCATGTCCCCTCTGAACCCTCGACTCCAGGGAGAACAGAGCCAGCCTCTCCGGTCTCTCCTCATAACTAACACTCCGTCCCAGGCACTACTGCAAGACAGGCCAACTTATTCTGTAGCACCAGTTGCAGAGGGAGGTGTTGAGTCCCAGGTCTTGGAGTTTGGTGATGAGTTTGCTTGGAATTAAAGTATTGAAGGCAGAGCTGTAGTCAATAAACAATAGTCTAACATAGGTGTCTTTATTGTCCAGATGCTCCAGAGATAACTGGAGGGCCGGGGAGATGGTGTTCGCCATACAGGAAGGAGATAAAGAGCTTAGTGACATGGTGTCATGACAACAACCTTTCCCTCAATGTCAGCAAAACATAAGAGCTGGTCATTGACTTCAGGAAGAGGTACGGTGCACATGCTCCTGTCTACATCAATGGTGCTGAGGTCGAGAGAGTTGAGAGCTTCAAGTTCCTTGGAATGAACATCACCAATAGCATGTCCTGGTCCAACCACGTAGATGCCACAACCAAGAAAGCTCACTAGCGCCTCTACTTCCTCAGGAGGCTAAAGAAGTTTGGCATGTCCCCCTTGACACTCACCAACTTTTATTGATGCACCATAGTAAGCATCCTATCTGGATGCATCACGGCTTGGTATGGCAACTGCTCTGCCCGGGACCACAAGAAACTGCAGAGAATCGTGGACACAGCTCAGCACATCACGGAAACAAGACTGCCCTCCATAGATTCTGTCTATACTTGCCTCGGTAAAGCAGCCAGCATAATCCAAGACCCCACCCACCCTGGACATTCTCTCTTCTCCCCTCTCCCATCGGGCAGAAGATACAAAAGCCTGAAAGCACATACCAACAAGCTCAAGGACAGCTTCTATCCCACAGTTATCAGACTATTGAATGATTCCCCCATATGATAAGATGGACTCTTGACCTCACAATCTACATTGTTATGACCTTGCACCTTATTGTCTACCTGCACTGCACTTTCTCTGTAGCTGTGACATTTTACTCTGCATTCTATATTGTTTTACCTTGTACCATCTCAATGCACTGTGTAATGAATTGATCTGTATGAACGGTATGCAAGACGTTTTTCACTGTGCCTTGGTACGAGTGACAATAATAAACCAATTGAATTCAACGTGACAATTTGCTGATTGGTAGGGAGTTATTTTACCAAGAACTAATTTCAGTTAACACATGCGATCCAAAATACATCACAGCAATGACCCAGACACACGTTACAGTGGAAGCGGATCAGCAGAAAAAATATGTTCATTTTATAGCGCCTTTTACTTCCCAGAGCATTTCACGTCCAGGGAAAGTCCTCTGAAGTTTTGTCACTATTCTAATGTATGAAACGAAGCAACCGATTTGATAAGGAAGCACCCACAAGTAACGTATTGCTGAACGAGGAATAAATATTGGTCAGGATGCCTATGATCTTCACCAGAATAGTGCTTCAAGAGTCAAATCTAATTTTATGGAAATTATATGTAACTAGCCTCCAGTCACTGTGTTTTCCTGGAGAAATCACCCTGCTTCCATTGGTAGAAGTTGCTGTAGTTTCTCTTTACTCTGCTCCTTAAGTCGACGCTGTCTTATGAGAAAATTGACATTGACCACTGTACTGTAGACCGCTTGTTCTACTCAGCTCCAATACGTGGGCTGATACAGTGATACTCTGACAAAACAAATGATCTTTCACACCCATCCAAGAGGAGCTCCAGTTTAACAGTGCAACACTCCCATAGTACTGCACCTGAGAACAAGCCGAGACTTCTGTGCTCAAGTCTCAGGAGCAGAACTTGAATCCACGCTTCCCATGACTCAGAAGTGCGTGTGCCGCCCACTGATTCATGGCTGACGGCTGGCAGAAGTTTTAGTTTTGTCTCGGGCAGAGGGAGAGCTCCCCATCTCTTGACGTGGTGCCCTGAAATCTTTCATATCCAGTTAAGGGGCAAATGTCGTTTTAATCTCTTATCCAAAAGGCAGCGTCTAAACCACTCCTATGGAGGGAAATGGACAGTTGATTTTTGGGGTCCAGACCCTTCATCTGGACTCTCCTCCAGTGCTTTTTATATTGCTCCAGATTCAAGCATCTGCAGTCTCTTGTGTCCTTATAAACCACTTCCTCAGTATTGAACTGAAGTGACAGAACATGCTCCCAACCTGTGTATTAGGGCATCAGCCAGGACTGCCGACAGACACCAGTGTTGGCTCTGGGTCATTTACTATCACCATAGGTTCATATTTAATGAAGAGATATCATAAATATTACGGTGAGCTTCGATAGTAGGGGTTGTACTCTTTACCCAGTCTGGTCGCTTCTTCCTCTCTTTCCAGCTTGAAGTTCTACAGAAGCATAATCACTGAACTGGTATTTAGAGGCCTGGATTGCTGATCTATGTTCATGTGTTCAAATCCCAGCTGTGCAGTTTGAATTCAAATAATAAATAAATCTGTATATAAAAAGTTAGCATTAATAACAATGAAAATGAAGCTTCTGAATTGCCATAAAAGCCCATCTGATTTGCTAATTTTGTCCAGGGAAGGAAATCTGATCAATATGTGACATCAGCCCCATCAAACGATTTGTATTTGAAGTAACCTAAAGCAATAATGGATAGGCAAAGACATTGGCCTTGCCAGCCGTGTCCACACCTCATGAATTAAACAAATGCACGAAATGTAATGGATTGTGCAGATAAACATTCTTCTGCACAAAGCATTCTTGAAGGTTATACATTGTGCCCTCTGTATTATTTTGTCATAGAGTCATAGAGTTGTACAGGACTCAAAGGCCCGAGTTATAGCGAGAGGTTGGGTTGAGTTATTTGAGGGTAGGAGGGGTGACCTTTTCGAGGTGTACAAAACCATGAGGGGCATAGCTAGGGCAAATGGTCACTGTTTTTTTTCCCAGGAAAGGGGAATCAAAAAGTACAGGGCATAGGTTTAAAGTGAGAGGGGAAAGAATTAAAAGGGTCCTGAGGGGTAACTTCTTCACCCAGAGGGTGGTGCATATATGGAACGAGCTGCTCGAGCAAGTGTGTGAGGTAGGTACAATAACAACTTACAACAGAAAGGTTTAGAGGGGTATGGGCCAATCATGGGTCAATGGGACTAGCTTAGATGAGCACCTTGGTTGGCAGGGACCAGTTGGGCCAAAGGGCCTGTTTCCGTACTGTATTATTCTATGATTCCACAGCACAGACACGGGCCATTCAGCCCAACTCGTCCATATCGACCATGACGATTGGCTATGCTAATGCCACCTGCTCATATTAGGCCCATATCCCACTGCTCCTTTCCAATCCAAGTACCTGTCCAAGTGCCTTTTACACGTTGTAATTGTATCTGCAATCCTTCATTAGCTTCCCCTTTATTTCCTGAGCTCCAGCCATTCCTTCTCAAATCTCCCTGTGCCCCACAACTCAACCTTTGTGACAAGAAAATGGTCTGTGGTTGAATATGTTCCGTTAGTTCTGGAAATGATTCTGTTCCATCCCCCACCATCTAAACCTTGGATGCGTTGCCACAATTACAGTTGATGCAGAGGTGTTACGAGGAATGTGCAGAGCTGGGAGAAATCATGAACGGTTATAAAATCAATGCTTCCTTTCAGACCTCTGCAGAGATCACTAGCAGAGGGACCAGCGGGAGACGAAGACTACAGGCATCCAGAGGGGGACGTCATATGATGCTGGCAGATGGGGGAGTGACAGATTCATCGGATGCTGACTGCAGTCCATGTGTGTGCTGCCGGAATGCAGAACACTGCAGAGTGCACTGCCACTGAGTGTGCCGGCAAAGGCACTTACCACACACAAAGAGCATCGTGAGTACCTGAGGTGGCAGCAAAGCTGGTGTTCCTGCTCTCCGGGCTCTCGCTCCATGTGGCCAAGTGTCGTCATCTTGTTAGAGACTCCAGTTAAGAGATTATGTTCAGCTTCTTATGAGCTAGCATGTCTTATGAGGATAGGTTGAGTGAGCTAGGGCTTTTCTCTTTGGAGAGGAGGAGGATGAGAGGTGACTTGATAGAGGTGTACAAGATGATAAGAGGCATAGGTCGAGTGGACAGTCAGAGACTTTTTCCCAGGGCGACAATGGCTAACACAAGGGGGCATAATTTTCAGGTGATTGGAGGAAGGTATAAGGGGGATGTCAGGGGTAAGCTTTTTACACAGAGAGTGGTGGGTGCGTGGAACGCACTGCTGGCAGAGGTTGTGGGGGCAGATACATTAGGGACATTTAAGAGACTCTTAGATAGCCACATGAATGATAGAGAAGTGGAGGGCTATGTAGGAGGGAAGGGTTAGATAGATCTTAGAGCAGGATAAAATGCCAGCACAACATTGTGGGCCGAAGGGCCTGTACTGTGTTGTAGTGTTCTACGTTCTCTCTGCTGTTGCCTTTCTCTGCATCATCTGCCTCTGGACCTGGTCAAGCAGGCTGCTCAAAGGACCTGTAGAAGGTCAAAGAACATAGAGCAGTACAGCACAGGAACAGGCCCTTTGGCCCACAATGTTGTGCTGAACCAATTAAACGAGTAATTAAATGCCTAACTAAACTAATCCCTTCTGCCTACACAATGTCCATATCCCTCCATTCTCTGCACATCCATGCGCCTGTCTAAGAGCCTCTTGAACACCTCTATCATATCTGCCTCCACCCCCACCCCTGGCAGCGCATTCCAGGCACCCACCACTAAAAAACCTGCCCGCACGTCTCCTTTAAACTTACCCCCTCTCACGTTAAATGCATGTCCTCTAGTATTAGATATTTCAACCCTGGGAAAAAGATACCGACTGTCTACTCTATCTATGCCTCATAATCTTATAAACCTCTATCAGGTCTCCCCTCAGCCTCTGCCGCTCCAGAGAAAACAACCCAAATTTGTCCAACCTCTCCTTCTAGCACATGCCCTCTAATCCAGGCAGCATCCTGGTGAACCTCTTCTGCACCCTCTCCAAATCCTCCACATCCTTCCTATAATGGGGCGACCAGAACTGAATGCAATACTCCAGATGCAGCCTAACTAGAGCTTTATAAAGTTGCAACATAACTTCCTGACTCTTGAACTCAATGCCTCGACTAATAAAGGCAAGCATGCCATACACCTTCTTTACCACCTTATCAACTGGTGCAGCTACTTTCAGGGAGCTATGGACTTGGAGCCCAAGATTCCTCTGTACATCAACATTGTTAAGGATCTTGCCATTAACAGTATACTGTCCCTTTACATTTGATCTCCCAAAGTGCAACACCTCGTATTTAGTGGGATTAAACTCCATCTGCTATTTCTCCGCCCATATCTGCAACTGATCTATATCCTGCCGTGTCCTTCGACAACCTGCTACACTGTCCACAACACCACCAACCTTTGTATTGTCTGCGAACTTTCTAACCCGCCCATCTGCATGTTCATCCAGGTCATTTATATACACCACAAACAGCAGAGGTCCCTGTATGGATCTCTGTGGAACAGCACTAGTCACAGACCTCTAGTCTTGTCTTCTACCCTCTGTCTTCTACAGGCAAGCCAATTCTGGATCCAAACAGCCAGGTCACAGTAGATCCCATGCATCTTAATCTTCTGGGTCAGCCTCCCATGAGGGACCTTGTCAAATGCCTTACTAAAATCCATGTAGACAACATCCACAGCTCTACCTTCATCAATCACCCTCGTCACCTCATCAAAAAACTCAATCAAGTTAATAAGACGTGACCTTAAGTGGTCTGTCCACCCTGTCCGCCTATCCCCTAAGGTTATTCTTAAGGTCCACCCCAGACTGTATTCATGTCCAGGTGTCCCTGGAAAGGAGCAGATAGTGTTCGCTGACTTGCTCATACCTTCCATGGCCAGTGAGCACCCAGGGCTGGAGTGTGTCATAGAACACTCAGTACAGCATTTTAAGTTTATACTTTATCATTTGAGAAATGAAGTTATTTTGGAAAGCAGAACACAAAAACAGCAAAGAAAGTAATTGCTCTGAGCTGATCAGGATATCTCTAGGGCATGGAAAACAAATAAACCTGTAGATGCTTGAATCTTGAAATAGGCAATGTCTCAGGAAGGTGACATCCATCATCAGGGACCCCCACCATCCGATCCATGCCCTCTTCTCGATGCTGCCATCAGGCAGGAAGTACAGGAGCCTGAAGACCCACACCTCAACGTTCAACAACAGCTTCTTCCCCACTACCGTCAGGTTCTTGAACCCACCTGAAAAAACCTAATTCTACCTCAGGCTATATTTCATTTTTCCTCTCTCTCTCAGCTTGCACCAGTGTCGTTATGTTTATTTTGTTGTGTAAGTTACGTATAATTTATGTTAATTTAGGTTTATGTTAATTTACGTTTGTAACGTACTGTGCTGCTGCTGCAAAATGCTAATTTTCATGGCATTTATACACTGGCCCATGATAATAAACTTGAATTTGACTTGAACTTGAACTTGAAACAAGATCAGAAATGCTGGAAGAACTCAGGCAGTCAGGCAGCATCTGTGGAAAAAGAAACCGGTTAATGTTTCAAGTTGAAGACCCTTCGTCAGTTCTGCTGCCTGGTCTGTAAACTCTACCTGGCATGGAGTACAGTAAACTACAAGATGTTCTTATGCAACTCGTAGCAAGGTGTTAAGCTCATGGACACTAAGTCCTGGAACTCCCTTCCCAGCAACAGCGTGGAAGCCCTTTCATTACCTGAACTGCAGTAGTTCAAGGGGATGGTTCGTCACCACCTGATGGTGCTTGACTGTCTGAGTTCTTCTGTCTGATTTGTTTTGTCTCTCAGGTGAAATGTGCTCCAAAAGGTTGCAAAACAGAGGTAAGTTTCACTGATCAGAAACTCCAGCATTCATGTTTAAATGTGTAAATAAGTCACATGCCTGTGACATAACAATATAATCACACACGTGTTAGTTATTGTTAGTCTTTAATAGGCCATAAGCCTATAAGATAGAGGAACAGAATTAGGCCATTTGGCCTATTGAGCCTGCTCCACCATTGAATCATGGCTAATTTTCAACCCCATTCTCCCACTTTCTCCCCATAACGTTTAACCCCATTACCAACCAAGAACCTATCAATCTTTGCCATAAATACACCCAATGACTTGTGGTGCACTTAGCACCTGTCATGAAGCTCTCTGTGTCTCCTGGAGTTTGCTTGAAGCAGGACTCACCAGCTCTACAACAGTGGCACACACAGCACCTCCTCACTCACCCACTGACTGACAGGGCGATCCAACCAATCACTTCAGTGAATGCCGGTGTGGGCTTACAGTAGTCCAGGGATCCCCTCTTTCCACACCCACTCAGGAGCAAATTTAAAAGATTATCATTTCAAAATCTGTTTTCAGAATTAGATAAAAAGCTGAAACTCCTTGTGTTCTTTGAATGAATCTTGAGGTTTGACTAAAGTTAAGAATCCAGTAAGCCTCATCTCAGAACTCCTCCACTCCCTGCTCTCCCTTCAATTGCCCCCATCCACTTCAGCAATGGGGTGCAGGTGATGACCTTCGCCCACAACATACAGAACACTGGGTGGATCCAATGTCTTCAATGGACCAGTTCAAATGTCTGCCAATCTTTATTCAGATGTTGCAGCTGGAACTTCTATTTCATCCTTCAGAGATCAAAACAACACACTCCATCCCACCAGGTCAAAGTGTTTAACAAGGGAAGGGAAGGAAAATGAATAAAAACTCCTGCTGGAAATCTGGGATAAAAATATCAGAGAATGGTGGAAACACTCAGCAGGTCAGGCAGCGTCTATGGAGGGAGAGAAACAGACAATGTCTCAGGCTGGAGACCTGTACTTGACAAGTAGCTGCTCTAACTGTTTGGCCTTGCACCTTATTGTCTACCTGCAATGTACTTTCCTGTAGCTGTGACACTTTACTCTGTACTGTTATTGTTTTTACCTGTACTACCTCAATGCACTCTGTACTAACAAAATGTAACTGCGCTGTGTAATGAATTGACCTGTACGAACGGTATGCAGGACAAGTTTTTCACTGTACCTCAGTACAAGTGACAATAATAAACCAATACCAATAACTAAGCTGTTTTCAGCAGACATCATTTCAGATCGAATACACAGCTTTTCCTTTCTTTGTTTATGGGATGTATGTTTTATTAACAAGGACAAAATCTAATGCCCACTCCTAATTGCCTTTGAGAAGATGGTGATGAGCTATCGCCTTGAACTATTGCAGTCCATGTGAAGAAAGTGCTCCCACGCTGCTGTTGGGGAGGGAGTTCCAGGAGTTAGACCGAGTGTCCACTTTTCTGGCAGTGTTCATTTAGACCCAAGTCCGTAACAACTTGCAAGGTGTTGCACAAAAACATATTGTAGCCTTCTGTAATCCATGTGAAGTACAGTGTTTGCAGACAATGTTATCATGCAAGGGTCCAACAAAGCCCACGTATCAATAATCAATAATCAAATAATTAGTCCATTAATTTCATGTTTGATGCAATGTTCAGCATTTTGCAAATCCCCCAGGCAACGTTGCTTTAAACTCTGACAATTAACAGCAACAAAAGCTTTCACTACATTGGGAGTCTTTTTACAGCCAGTGAAATATTCTTGAACTGTTCTCACTGTTGAAATGTGGGAAGTGTGACAGTCAATTTGTGAAGGAACAAGATGCCAGCAGAACCAACCAGATGTTGGTGCAGCACCATATCCCAGCAGAGCCAAGATGATTGGGTAATTCCTCCATCAACCGAGCTTGGTGACTACACTGCTGTAATTTCCTGGATGCAAATGCCTAGAAAATGGATCACTTAGCACTGAAAACCATCATCATGATACAATCCAGTTTTGATTTTACCCTGTGTGAACTGTGGTAGCGATTGTTTCCAGGTGAAACCATCCCAATCATATCAGTGGATCAGTCACTTCAAGTTTTGATCCACACCAGCACATCTGTTTTCCCAGTAGGGGACACACACCTCATTGTGAGATTATTCTCACAAAACCATTTCCCACTCACACCAACATTAATTAGAGCTGGATGTTTCAGAGTACAACAGTTGTGGCACTGTCTCCAGAGAACCAGAATTACATCGCACCAACTTGTTGCATTTCTTTAGGGTCAAAATATCTAATACTAGAGGGCATGCATTCAAGATGAGAGGGGAGAGGTTCAAAGGAGATGTGCCAGGCAAGTTTTTTACACAGAGAGTGATGGGTGCCTGGAATGCATTGCTAGGGGTGGGGTGGAGGCAGATACAATTCAGGCATTTTAGAGGCTCTTAGATAGGCTCGTGGATGTGCAGCGAATGGAGGGATACGGACTACGTGCAGGCAGAAGGGATTCATTTAATTAGGTGTCGTTAGCTTTATTAGTTCGGCACAGCATCGTGGGCCGAAGGGTCTGTTCTTGTGCTGAACTGTTGGATGTTCTATGTTCTTTATGTTTAAAGACATACTGCTGATATTGGGAGACGTGACTGGGCAACTGTAGAACTGAAAGTGGCTCTCAAACACCTCCCAGACTCCACAGTGTATAATACTAGAGAGAACAGGAGGTTCTCTCCCCGGTATTTAGCTGCTGAGAGACTTCTTGTATTACCTCCTAGATGGTTGCATTGATGGCTGCACTTTATTACCAGAGGCATTGTTATGGGCATGGGTGGCCACTGAGGGCCACTAGAACACCAACTATAGTCTCAGAAGTGGGTCATGAACCCACAACCTTCTCACTGTGAGGGAACCACATCACTCATTGAACCATGAATGAAACCAGCTTCAAAGTTGCCAACTACACACCTAGTAGGATTTTATAGGATTTTAGAGGTCCACCCTAGGTCTGAGCTTCCCTATTAAGAATACTCGGGGACACATTAAGAATTAGTATCTCAAATGCTTGTGCCTCCCACACCACTAAAATCGAGTCAAATGTTAGGTGCTGAAGAGCATGGTTAAAACAAAGAGTGAAATGGAGCTGACAGGGACAATTCAACCAACAGTCACTCCTCTTTTTTTCAAATGCTTCATTGTTGTTACCTTTGTAATGGCTTGGCGTGCTGCCAGGGTGAGGTGGTGTTTCAAGGGCAGTTTTACAGGGTAAGGGATCACATGGAAGAAGAGATACGATGATGTTTACTTCATGCACAGTCAGTTGACTGCAGTCTCTTGACCAGTTCCAAATGCACAGCAACTTATAGCATTTCTGCAACACACTCATCCAGCCTCCTGCTGCAGGAGACTGTTTCTCTGACTTGGACCATGTGGAGCAGTTCTGTGAAGGAAATTTAAGAATCTGTGCCTGCACTTGTCAACAATTTTGGGGATATTGAGATTGAAGGAAATCAACTCCTCTCTCTGCAGCTGAGGAATCGCAGATGATCTATTTAGCAGCTCATGATTAAAGAGACAACATGCTTTCAAAAAAATTGAAGTTTTGCACTATAATTTTAAAAAGTTAACTTGTCATTATAGTTCACTGTGTAGGGTCAAATGACACGTCCAAATAGTACTAAAACCACACAGTGGATAAACTGAATTAAGCAGAGATCTCTTCATTTGTCATTCAAACCATATTTAACCTCTGGTACACAAATCAGATGGTAGAGATGCCAGAATTCATAAATTACATTGGTCATTGCATGAAGTTCCTAGAACACAGAACAGTACAGCACAGGAACAGGAGCTTCAGCCCATGATGTTGTGCTGAACTAATTAAACGTAATTAACAGCCTCACTAAACTAATCCCTTCTGCCTAGACAATGTCCATCTCCCTCCATCTCCTGCACATCCATGTGCCTATCGAACAGCCTCTTAAACGCCTCTATCGTATCTGCCTCCACCATCACCCCAGGCAGCACATTCCAGGCACCCACCACTCTGTGTAAAAAACTTGCCCCGCACATCTCCTTTGAAGTTACCTCCTCTCACCTTTAATGCATGCCCTCTAGGATTAGATATTTCTAATCGATGTCTATCGATGCCTCTCATAACCTTATAAACTTCTGTCAGTTCCTTGTGATATAATATGTTTTTCAATTCCATCTAATTTTCTATTTCACAATTAAAAATGAGTTTTGGTCTTCATCATAGCCTGGTATGAATTGGCATGAAATGCTTAGAGATTAAGGATCTGGGAATTAATGGGGTTAGTAGACTGGCTTCTATGACACAACTCCCATTCAGAACACAAGGGAGAAGAACTTCCATGGCCTCTAACCCACTCACCCGAGTCTCTGCCAGCAAGAATGATCAGAGGTGATTCATAGGAGGTTCCTCGTTCAAAACAAGCCTCTTCAAATATTGCTGTGGAATTGTTTAAATCCCATGCATGAGTTTTGACCAACTCCAAATGTCACCTCAGCTGTGGCAATAAATCTGGACACATAGTTCTGTGGATACTGCCTGTTTCTTTAGAATTCTTAAAGGTGGTTTTGGCTTGAACATCAGATGACTTTATGCTACTCTTATTTTCTTAGATTCCCTGGAGCCAACTTCATAATTTGGGTTCAAGAATTCTCCAGTTAGAGGCCTGATGAGACTGCAACTGGTACATTGAGTACAGGTCTGGTCCTTGTCTCTAAGAATAGGGAATACTGTAAAGGTTCACCAGGTTGATCCCTGGCAGGGTGGGTTTGTCCTTTGAGGAGAGATTAAGCAGGCTGGGCCTCACCTCTCTTGAATTTGGAAGAATGAAATGGGACAGGACAGGGTAGACACAGGGAGGATGTTTCCCCTGACGGGAATAACTAGGAACAGACGTCATTGTCTCCAACAAAGGGGGGCGTCCATTCAGGACTGAGATGGGCAGAAATTTCTTCACCCGGACATTGGTGGATCTTTGGAATTCTCTAAGAGGGCCTGCAGAGACTCAGTCCCTGAGTATATTCAGGTCAGAGAGTGATTCTTCTTAGGCAGTCCCCTGGGGTCAAGAATGACTTCTTCCACTTGGGTTTTGTGGTGACATTGAACGGTAATATCCAAGGGGTATTAATACTATTTCAAATAAACATAAAATGAGATTCTTTTTTGCATCTGATGTGTTTGCACTGATTCAGAATCGGAGAACCATTGCAGCGCAGAGACAGGCCAATCAGACCCCATTGACAAAGCAAGTCAAAGTAAAATGGTCCAAGGTACCTGACTAACACAAAGCTGGGCAAAAGTAGGGAACTGTTTCTTTCGATCTGTTTTAAAAGCCTGTTGGCCTTTACTTAGAATGAGCAACTTTTTTTTCTTTATTCAGTTTTTGGGATGTGGCCATCACTGAGAAGGCTAGTTATTGCCCATCTCTAATCACCCTTGTGAAGGAGCCAGAGTCCTAGAGGGATAAGAGGCATAGAGTCATCCAGCATGGAAACAGGCCCTTCAGCCCAACTTGTCCATGCTGACCGAGTTGCCTTCCTGAATTAGTCCTATTTGCCTGTGTTTGGCCCATGTCCCTCTAAACCTTTCCTATCCATGTACCTGTCCAAATGTCTTTTAAATGTTATAACTGTACCCCCCCCTGCCACTTCCTCTGGCAGCTCGTCCCATATACTTACCACCCTCTGCGTGAAAAACTTGCCCCTCAGGTCCCCTTTAAATCTTACCCCTCTCACCTTAAATCTATGTTCTCTAGATTTAGACTCCCCTACCCTGGGAAAAAGGCTATAAGAATCACCTTATCCAGGTCCCTCATGATTTTATAAACCTCTATAAAGTCATTCCTCAGCCTCCTATGCCTCACCCTATCCAGCCTTCCTTATAACTCAAGCCCTCCAGTCCTGGTAAAATCCTTGTGATGATGAACCACCTTCTTGAACTGCTGCAGTAATAATACATTTGGATGGCTTGTTGGACTATTACAGAGACATTAGGAGGCAACTACATTACAGCAAATCTGGTTTTACATATAGGCCAGACCAGATAAAGAAGACAGATTTTCTTCCCTGAAGACTAATATGAACCAGGTGTTTCTTTTGCAACAATCCAGTAGTCTCACAGCCACCATTACTAAGGCGAGTGTTTTTTAATTCCAAAATATTTAATTAACATAATTTAAATTTCACAGTTATTACAGTGAGGGTTTGTCTCTGGTTGTTAGTCCGGGCATCTGCAATGCTATTCCAGCAATTCAACTGAAGGAAGCAAGCATGTTAGCATAGTTGTTAAAAAGTTTGCAAAATCCTTTTTCCGGTGCTGTGGTTCTTTTGAAATATCAGATCATTGTAATTGCATTCTTTCATCTCTGTCCAAAGAAACAAATTGCTCAACTTTAAGGATGAGATAATAATCTCATTCTCCCAGTGACAGAACCAGCAAGACATTAATGGAGCTTCACTGTGAACTCGCTTCCATTATGTGCACTAATCCAAAGATTCTTGATGCCCATTTTTGAGGATTACTAAAGGTAAACGACATTTTTTTTATCTGAGGTGATTTTGAGATAATTTGAAATGGTTACAATATCCTTTAGGAAACATTAATGTGATTCCTCAATATTTTCTTGCATTGGAACCAAATTTGACTCCACATACTGCAAAGTTACTGCAAAGAAATTCCTCCTCGTCTCAGTTCTAAAGGGACGTCCCTTTATTCTGAGGCTGTGCCCTCTGGTCCTAGGCTGTCCTACTGATGAAAATATCCACTTTATGGCCACTCTATCCAGGCCTTTCAGCATCCGGTAGGTTCCAATGAAATCCCCCCTCATCCTTCTGAAGTCCAGCGAGCACAGGCCCAGAGCCATCGAACGCTCCTCAGACATTAAGCTTTTCATTCCAGGGAT
The DNA here is from genome assembly GCF_009764475.1 of Pristis pectinata. Taxonomy (NCBI): domain Eukaryota; kingdom Metazoa; phylum Chordata; class Chondrichthyes; order Rhinopristiformes; family Pristidae; genus Pristis; species Pristis pectinata. Next base: position 29,858,245 of record NC_067430.1, read on the forward strand.
CATTCTTGTGAACTCATGATTCCTCTTTTGCACTATTTATTTATTTTTGTAATTTATAGTAATTTTTATGTCTTTATGTCTTGCACTGTACTGCTGCCACAAAACAACAAATTTCACGACATGTGTCAGTGATAATAAACCTGATTCTGATTCTGAACCTCCACTGGACCCTCTCCAAGGCCAGCACATCCTTCCTTAGGTACAGGGCCCAGCATTGCTCATGATATTCCAACTGTGGTCTGACCAACACCTTATAAAACCTCAGCAGTACATCCTTGCTTTTATGTTCTAGTCCTCTTGAAACAAGTGTTAGTGTTGCACTTGCCTTCCTTACTACCAACTCAGCCTTGTTTCTCAGGCCAACTCAGGCCTTATTTCTGTGTTGTGTCACCTTGCAACACTCCCCTACTGACGTTAATGAACCCAATGGTTTGTACGACAATCCGGTGGGTTTAAAATAACCAGATTTATTTAATTAACTGAACTTGAACTCTCTGTGTGCTGGGGTTGGGTAGAGACCTCACATCTTCAAGTCATGAGCTCAAACCTCTTGATTACTATCCCCATAACGTAACCAGTGCACCACCATTATTTCTCTTTGACCTCAAGCTGATTGTGTCCTCCTCACCACAGAGACTGTACACGTCCACCACTGCAACACCGTCCCTTTGTTTCTGCCTATCATGTGCAGGAATTTTCATCCTTTGTTTCCTTGGATCTAGGCTCCTCGGGCTACTTATTCCATGCCACCTACTCTGCAGCCGTGCCATCTTCCCGCAGCTACCATCGGGCAGGAGGTACAGAAGCCTGAAGTCCCCACACCACCAGGTTCAGGAACAGCTACTTCCCTTCAACCATTTGGTTCTTGAACCAACCTGCACAACCCTAATCACTACCTCAGTACAGCAACACTTTGCACTACAATGAACTTTGTTTTCTTTTTTTTTGTTCTAATTGTCTTTCTTGTATAATTATTGTATAATTTATGTTGTTAATTTGTTTTTTTGTTTGAATGTTGTGTTTCTGATGCCAGGTGCCTGCGATGCTGCTGCAAGTAAGTTTTTCATTGCACCTGTGCATGCATGCACTTGTGCATGTGACAATAGACTTGACTTCAGAGACTTCTTATCCTGACTGAACTCCCGTGCACCCTTCACTCCGATCACACCTTCGATCCTTGCCCACCAGTACAGTTCTCATGATCATGTTTGACCCTGTGTCCCTGTATGCCTGTACCCCTGCCTTGACCTATAAAGCCAGCAGGATTATAGTGCCCTAAATTCTCTGATCTTTTAAGCATCTTCCTCTCTCTCTCTTCCTTTAAAGCTGCTTGACCTGTGATCGCTTTCCAGAACAAAGCTCAGTGCTGATGTCTCACTTTGCTCTCTGTGATGTTATTCGGTGATAACCTGCTAGATCAGAGCACTGGTTGTTGGTGGTATTGTCCTGGTTCTGTACAAGTTCAAGGGGTCTACAGACTATCAGCACTGTTGTAGATTCAGAATCCAACAATACTGAAACCATGAGTGTATAAAGAGAAAGACTTATATTTCTATAGCACCTTGCATGACCACAGGACCCCCCCCATAGCACTCTGTAGCCAATCAAGAACTTTAAAAGTGTGGTCACAGTTGTAACAAACAATTTAAGTCAGCTACTTAACATAGACTGTCCTCATAGAACAGCAAGGTGCCAGTTTAAAATTAAATAACTTCTAGCAGGACAGTTATTAGATGAATCCCCAACAGAATTATAACTACGGGAGAGTTATAAGAGGAGATAGCTTTATAAGAGCAATTTGTAAAAGAACCAGTGACTTCTCAGGATTGAAGTATTGACAGAGGTAGTTTAATATTCCAGGGAACACAATGATTCCAACCCTGCTGAGATGATGAAAATATTAGCTGTAGAACAGGTATTCATTTTATTTTTAATATTCAAGTTTTACTTTATCACAGCCCTTCATGATTTTACACACCTTGATTAAGTCTCCCCTCCAATTTCCAAAGAAGAAAAGCTCCTTTGATGTTGACTATGGAAAAAATAGGTCAGTCTGCCAGTGGCTGACAATATTTTTTGCTGCTTATCAGTCTGAGGGAATTTTCTCTTCCACTTGAAGGATTGGGTTGGAAGATTTATCATTTATGGCAGGTGACTAAAAATAGGGCAATGGGAATATTGAAGGTGGAAATGAGATCTATTGTCGAGGCTCTGATGAATTGAGACGGTCAGACTCTCTTGGGCAACAGGTTCACCATTTCCCTGTCAGGCTGTCAGCTAATGGGAGATCGCTACTCATAAGTGTTGATCTTACTGGAAGTCCCTTCTGAGTGAGGCAAGGAGGGGGAGGTAATGACATCTTGAAATATCGCCGACCTGTTTGTGGACTGAATGATGTGGATAATGATGTCTGTACCTGTCCAATCTTCACAAAACCCCTGGCCCTCTTGCCTCTTCCCATTTGCAAACTGCACGAGTTCGAGAGAGACACCAGCGTTTTCTCGGTCTCAGACCTGAACCATTAAATGCTACTCTTACCACAGGTGCTGCCTGCCCTGCTGAGTGTTTGCAGCATGTTCTGATTTACAGCATCTGCAGGTTTTGTTTTTATTTCTTTCAGTTTTTATTCTCAGTGTTCATAAAGGATAAAATCAGTCTAATTAAAACATTTAACAATGTCAATAAATACAAACTTCTAAAAATTCTGGTTGCGTAACCACTAATTGCTAATTACCTTGGATGCTTTACTCTTTTTTTAATTTCAAGTTAGCTAATTGCACACACAAAGAAATGAAACAATATCCATTAGAATTAACAGCGGAATAATCAACAGCCCATCCAAAACTAAAGTGCGGCTTTTCCCGAACTACTTCAGTCTGTATCGTGATCCCAGTCAAACTAAAACCGTAGGGATTGCTTCCAACTCTTTGGAAGCTTGAAGATGAATCAATAAGCATATGTTGAAAAACAACAACACAAAATCCTGGTGTAAAAAAAAGAAAGAAAAAGTACAGGGTTAACCAATCAATTAACTGAAATCTGCAGAGAAGATTCATTTGCTGTGTCCTTTTACACATTTCACACACTGTAATGTTATGTAAGAAGTTGTCTCAAATCCTCCCACACGGCTACCTTTCACTGTTCTACTGTAAAAAGCTCATTTTCATGGCATTTATACCCTGGGTATGTATGTCTACGACCACAAAAAAACTTGAACTTGAACTTCCTCCACACCCTGTAGTCCATCTGCCCAATATACACCCTCCCCTTTCACCTCCTTCCCATCCTCTCCCCTCCTACACTCTCCCCCTTCCCCCTCGCACCCTCCACCCTCACACCCTCTCCCCTTCCATCTCCATCACACCTCCTCCCCTTCTACCCTCTCCCCCTCCTACCCTCTCCCATCTCCCTCACACCCTCCGCCCTCCCACCCTCACTCCCTCCTGCACTCGCCTCGTTCTACCTCCATCACCACCCACCTCCCCTCCAGCCTCTCCCCTTTCCACCTGCTCACACCATCCCCCCCTTTACCCCCACATCTGCACTATGTGTGCGTTTGAGTTTGCTTGTCTTTCTGTGTGTGTAGGTATGGTTGTGTGTGTGTGTGTGTGTGTGTGTGTGTGTGTGTGTGTGTGTGTGTGTGCGGGGTGGGTGGAGAGGTTGGGTGTGTGGGGGTTCAGTAACAGGTGTGTGGGGGGGTTGTGTGTGTGTGTTTGTGGGGGGAGGGTTCAGTGTGTTATGTGCAAGTGTATGTGTGTATCTGTGTGTGTGGGGGTGTGTGTGTGTGTGAGTGTGTGTGTGTGGGTGTATGGGGGTGTGTGTGTGTGTGGGGTGGGTGGGGGACTGTGTGGTGGGGGTGTATGTGTATGAATGTATGCCAGTAAAAACCAAAGGCTAAGAATCCCATAGAGCTGCTGCTGATCTGGAATCTTCACCTACAATAAGTTGCTGTGACTGCAGTATTGAGGCAAACAAATAATTACCCATTTTGCAGCAAAGATTGTTCCTGTTTATTGATTTCAAATAAGGGGCAGAAATGTCATTTTTCCTTCTTATTGCAGACAGCATGACAAGGCATTAGGAAGAATTTCTGAACATTGAACATTATGTTACTAAAAATTCCAAACTCCTAATGAAGTAGAGCCACTGGCGTGCCTTCTTTGTGATTGCATCAATGTGTAGGGCCCAGGATAGATCCTCTGAGATGTTGACGCCCAGGAACTTGAAGCTGCTCATCCTTTCCACCACTGACCCCTCAATGAGGACTAGTGTGTGTTCTCCCGACTTCCCCTTCCTGAAGTCCACAATCAGTTCCTTGGCCTTGCTGACGTTGAGTGCGAGGTTGTTGTTGCGACACCACTCAACCAGCCGATCTACCTCACTCCTGTACGCCGCCCTGTTGTGGTGATACAGATCTTGTTCATCCACACTAGCTCACCATCTTCTTAACTGAGGGACAGACACAGCAACACCAAGTGGGCTGCTTCCACAAGCCGCCAGAAATACTTTAACACAGGAATTTGATTTTAGTGGAGGTGTATGCTGTGTACAGTTAATGACTGTCAAACGTCTCACTCTTATACAGTGAGAGTGATTTCATTTATCACTTGCCACTGACCTATTCATCTTCCTCTTTGAGGTTGATTGCTAAAGCTCTGTAAATGAATTGTTTCTCCAAATCATTTGTAATTTTAATGCTCCAATCTTTCTACTGGAGATGTGACTGCTACTTTCCATTCATTATTGATGATAAAACACAGCAGCCGATCTCCCTTATTATTCAAGGATGGCAGCAAATAAACACAGACTTCAAATGGAGGACAAAACTGCATCCTAATCTCTGCAGAGGCTCCTACCAGTGTGAATAAAAATTCAGGCAGGGAATGAGTGCAGATACAGAGCAATCCCTCAACAAAACACAAACCAGGGTCTATGATGAAGAACTGTCAGCCAAGTTCTTACAGATAAAATACCGGTGTGAAATAACACAAGCAAGTTAGAAAATGCTGTTAAAGCAAGCTGCTGATTTCTTCAGCTTCCTCTGCAAATGAAACTCAGCCCATCTCGTTGATGCTAGCCAACACCTGCTAGCTGCCGCCTGCACTAATCCTACAGCAGCAGTAAATATTTGCTGCCGTGCAGACCCCAAGAGCTTGTGGGTTGTCCATGAGGCACAGAGGGTCATGAGAGGCGTCTGGACCAAGGCACTGGAACTAAGGCCCCACCCATGGACCGCCCTGATCACCTGCTGACAGCTCCTGCTACCAAAGGCCTTTTCACTATTTTGAAATGTCTCTGATTATCAACTGAAAAACCATTTTTTATATATTTTTTAAATTAAGTAGATTAAAGGACACGTGAAACGCCTGCTGGTTAATTAAAAGCATCAATATATAATGAAGTAATGAAAACCAAAGATAAAAAGTTCAGAAAGGTTTAGAAGGATATGGGCCAAATGCAGGCAAATGGGACAGGCTTAGATGGGCATCTTGGTCGGCATGGATGAGTGGGGCCGAAGGGCCTGTTTCCCTGTTGTACGACTCTATGAAAAATCACAGCAAGTTATGGAAACCGCTGCCCCTTGGCTGAGTGATGAGTCCAGAGGCAGAGCAAGAGGTCAGTTAGCCGTTGGTTCCCTCTGGAACTGTGAGTGAGCCACCAGTACAATCTGCCTCAATATCAGTAACAGTTGCCATAGGAATAAGTTCCCCTTCTCACTTCTCTTTGGGTAAAGAAGCATCTCTGAATTCCCCACTAGATTTCCTGGTGACCATAATATATCGACAGTCTCTGGTTACCACTCTATCCAAACCCGTCATCACTTTGCAGCTCTCTGTTGGATCACTCGTCAACCTTCTGTTCCCAGGAGAACGGTGATAAGGACTGCCTGCTAGATCAATAGATTAGAGGTTCATGGAATCTGAAATACCAGGGGAGGAGAGGAGATCATGACTCACATTCACTAAGACTCAAATTTTATAAACAGCTGGAAAAATATGTGATGGAGACATCAGAATCTTACTGGTGAAATATGCAGGCAACTTGATTGGCATGGATGAGTTGGAGCAAAGGACCTGTTTCTATGCTCACCACCATACATAGCCACCCACAGAAACCATCTAAGTCACCTGGCAGTGGCTTCGAGCAGCCACTGAGGCTTTGTAATCAGAAGATCCCAAGGAAATTAGTAAAGGCACAGAGTCCCCAAAAAAAGGGGGCAATATTTTCTACCCCATCACCCCAGTTTCCTGTTTCCACCAGAGAGAGGTCTCAAATCAGCCCCGCAAACTGTAAAAACATTTTCAGAAATCTAGGCCACATCAGCTCTTCTTTAAGAAAGGTCAAAATATTTGTGACCTCTTGCATATAGACAAATCTTCAGAGCATTGTTATGGCAACACCACTCTAAATCTCATTTGCATAGCACAGGGTATTAAAATGATTACTTAGTTTAGCTCCACAAAGATTCTAATCTGATGTCTTTTGCAAATTGGCTGTTACTTTAAACATCGACTCATTCACACCCAGTGAGTGGGAATGCAGCCGGACTAACAAATGGAAGGGATGAGATGCTACTTGGTGCTGGGCAGTTTCGGTTGATACACACAACTCTTTAAATTAGTTGAAATTGGTGTGCTCCCTGGGGAAAGCATTGCAACTGGAGCCTCCTAAGTGCTATATGCTAAAGTGAGGTCAACACATGGAAACCATCAAGATACTGAATCACAGAAGGGTTACAGTTTTGAAACATACTCCTCAGACAGCACCTTCCAAACCCACTGCCTCTACCAGCTCCAAGGACGAGGGCAGCAAAAGCCCGGGGAACACCACCCCCTGGGAGTTGCCCTCCGAGCCACACCCCACCCTGACTTGGAAGTATATCGCCGTTCCTTCACCGTCGCTGGGTCAAAACCCTGGAACTCCCTCCCTAACAGCATTGTGGATGCACCCACACCTCAAGGACTGCGGCAGTTCAAGAAGGCAGCTCACCACCACCTTCTCAAGGGGCAACCAGAGATGGGTAATTAAATGCTGGCTCAGCCTGCGAAGCCCATATCCCTTGAATGAATAAAAAAATCATTAAACATATGAGTTAGGAGCTGGAGATCACATGGCTCCTCATTATTCAATAAGACCATGGCAGAACTGATTGTAACGTTAACTCTTAAGTTCCTGCTACCACCACCCTCACTTAGCCTATCAGGTCCATTCCAAATCTATGCAGGAGTAATCCTCCTCATCTCATCCCTCACCTTTACCCACACCCCTGGAAATTCTTTCTTTTCAGATACCTATCCAGTGACACCATCACCAATGTCTTCTATAACTACAAGATAACTTCCAAGGCTAGCTAGCTCATTAGAAGCAATTAAAGTGGGGGTTGCTAAATCAGAGAAGTGAGGGCTATCGGGAACTGGCACTGAAAGGAAATTGAGGCCTGAGGTAGACCAACCATGATCATATTGAATGGCGGGGCTGGCTTGAGTGGCCTAACCCTGCTCCTATTTTCCTGTGCTCTTACATTCTTCACCTGATGCTAGAGGTGATCTATAAATGCCAGGTTTTGTTAGTGCACTTGCCAAATAACTCTTGAATTTATCCATGACTGTCTTCATTATCCAGCCTTTCTGGAGGCACTAACAAACACTAAGCACTCAAATAAATGTGGTCAGTGAATGTTCTTAACTAGTTTGCCACCACTACATTGTAATATCATTTGTAATCCTCAGAACCTGCTGCAGGAACTCTGGGGCTAGGGCCAGAGTCTGAAAATTGGAAACTGTCCACATGAACATTTAAAAGGCATTTAGATTTTTAGACAGGTACATGGATCGGAAAGGTTCAGAGGGATATGGGGGCAAATGCAGGAAAATGGGAATAGCTCAGGCGGGCAACTTGGTCAGCATGGACGTGTTGGGCGGAAGGGCCTGTTTCTGTGCTGTATAACTTTATGACGCTATGAATGAGTCTTAAACAAAAGAAGAAATCATCATCTTATGAACAATTTACTGTTTTCTCCTCAGTTTACTGCTGATATCATGAGGATGTTAATGAAATGGGAGGAGTAAAAGACAGATATGTAGCCTTTAAAAATGCAAATTTTATAGCAATTTTCTAAATAGGTAAATACGTACAAATAAGTTATTCAATTTATATAAAACCAAATAACTTAAGAAGCAATCAGAAAGTAAGGCAAGACAGGTCACTACACCCATGCATGGACTCTCTCTCTCTCTCTCTCTCTGTCACACACACAGACACACACCCACACACACAGACACAAACAAAAACACACACACACGAACACATACACACACACACACACACGAACACATACACACACACACACACACACACACAAACACACACACACAGACACAAACACACACACACAGACACAAACAAAAACACACACACACGAACACATACACACACACACACACACAAACACACACAGGCACACACAAACACACAGACACACACACACAAACACACACACACAGACACATACACACACAGACACACACACAGAAAACAATGGTGGAGAAACATAGTGCTTCTTAACAAGATTCATTGAAAATTGACTCACACCTAGTGAGAAACAGGACCAAGTTTGATTACTCAATAAAGAGTATTTTAGAAGATCATCAAGTCAAGTTATCGAGTTTATTGTCATCTGCACAAGTCCATGTGTGCACAGGTTCAATGAAAAAGTTACAGCAGCATCACAGGCACATAGCATCAGATAAGCAGCATTTACAAGAAAAACATAAATGAAACATAAATTATACACAATTTTTACAAGAAAGAACACAATTAGAACAAAAAAAAACAAAGTCTATTTTAGTGCAAAGTAATCAAAGTGGTCATAGTGTTGCTAAACTGAGGCAGTGATTAGGGTTGTGTCAGTTGGTTCAAGAACCGAATGGTTGAAGGGAAGCAGCTGTTCCTGAACCTGGTGGGGTGGGACTTCCGGCTTCTGTATCTCCTGCCCGATGGGAGCTGCGAGAAGATGGCACGGCCCGGATGGTGGGGATCTGTGATGGTGGATGTTGCCTTCTTGAGGCAGCGCCTCCTGTAGATACTCCCGATGGTGGGGAGGGATAGTTAGGCATGTGTAAAGTCTCACCCACAGCCTTTAAAACTCTGGGCTGGACTTCATTTAGTCTTAAAGATTTGTCACTCCTTATTGCTGTTATTTTGTCTCACTTTGACCTTATTGTTACTGTTAATTCTGATGAGTCTATGTCCTTGATTGATGGTTTCTTCTGAGTGTGTGGTAGTTTTCCTCCCCTCCAGTATAAATCTGGACACAAACCGTTTCTTCATCATAAGTGCCACATTTTTAATTTTAATTTTAATTTACATTTCCAGTTCTGTCAGGGACTCATTCCACCTTTAACCATCTGATTCTGCCTCATCATAATTTTATAAACCTCCCTTCAGACTCTCTTTTTGTGCCTTTCCCTATTTCAACACCTTTCGCTGTTCCTTGTATCTCTCTCCAGTGCTGGGACCTCTGCAGGTTTCTGTTCTTACTTTGCTCTTTCCATTAGTTCCCTGCACTCCACTTTCCTTCGTAGTCAAGCATTTCTTTTATTTTGGCAAGTAAACCTTTTGCCTGTTCGGTATATAAACTGTTCCCTTAACACAAACAAAAAAAATTCCTAATATCTCACTTTGCCCTACTGTCATTTTCCCCTTTAACAGATCTCGCCGATCTCTCTCTTATCAAATTAGTTGGCGATACCCAAATTTGGAAACTAAATATACCTTTTGTGAAGGATCTGTATTGTCCACTGAATTGTGAACATGTTGTGACTGGATAACGTTCTATATTTGGATGATGTTTTGTGTTAATGCTCAGAAACCTTGACTTCCTTTTGCATGACCAGCTGTAGTCAATGGTCATACAGTGTCAGCTGCTCACAGTGCCGATGTGTACTTGCGTAGCAATGTCAACACAGAAATGGGAAACACAAGCCAATTCTGTCTGGGAAAAAACAGGGAATGTTGGAAATTCCCTGCAACTGAGGCAGATTCTGCATAGAGAAGAAACAGAGTTAACAGTTCAACTCTTACGAAAACTCATCAATCCAGAATCAGAATCAGGTTTATTATCACCGACTTAGATGATGTGAAACCTGTTGTTTTACGGCAGCAGTACAGTGCAAAGATATAAAGTTCCTATAAATTACAAAATAAATAGTTAAAAAAAAGGATTAACAAGGTAATGTTCATGGGTTCATGGACCGTTCAGAAATCTGATGGCGGAGGGGAAGAAGCTGTTCCTGAATCGTTGAGAGTGGGTCTTCAGGCTCCTGTACCTCCTCCCCGATGGTAGTAATGAGAAGAGGGCATGTCCCGGATGGTGAGGGTCCTTCGTGATGGATGCTGCCTTCCTGAGGCACCGCTTCTTGAAGATGCCCTTGATGGCGGGGAGGGTTGTGCCCGTGATGGACCTGGCTGAGTCTACAACCATCTGCAGCCTCTTGCGATCCTGTGCAGGCAGTGATGCAACCAGTCAGAATGCCCTCCACCATAAATCTGTAGAAATTTGCAAGAGTCTTTGGTGACGTACCGAATCTCCTCAAACTCCTAATGAAGTAGAGTCGCTGGAGTGCCTGCTTCATGATTGCGTCAATGTATTGGACCCAGGACAGATCCTCTGAGATGTTGATGCCCAGGAACTTGAATGCAAAACATTTATTCCTTTTCTCCTTCCCCAAATTCTGCCTGACTTGCTGTGTATTCCTGGCATTGCTTGTTTTATTTCAGATTTCCAGCATCAGCAGTATTTTGATTTTGTATTCAGTGGTGGTGTGTAACCTCTACATGTTTCTCTTGATGTCTGAATTCCAGAGTAGTTACTGCCAATGAGTTAGAGGTGCAGCAGGATACATGACTCACAGCAGTCTTCTGTACCACAGGAAAGTCAATTCACTCAGTAAACAGTCTGTTTAAAGAGTGGAGAAGATCAGAAACTACAGCAGAAATAAGATGATGTCAATGGGAATACTCAGCAGGTCAGGTAGCATCTGTGAAAAACTGAGCAATGTTACAGATGGTGTTCTGATCTTCCATCAGAATGGCTCAGTCCTGGCACAAACATGAAAGGCTGGTTTTCAGAAGAAATCAAGGAACAGCACACTGTGTTTTTTTCCCAGGGAAGGGGAACTAAAAACTTGAGGGCACAGGTTTAAGGTGAGAGGGGAAGGATTTAAAAGGGACCTGAGGGCCAACTTGTTCACACTGAATGGCCTCATGTCAGTACTAAGATGTTGAACACATCCCCCAATATTTGACTGGGACATTTTCTATTTAATTTTCCTTTGTCATTTTCTCTCCATTTTATATTCAATGTGTGAGTGATAATAACAAGCAATAACTGGCTTCCCCTCAGAAAGAGGAATGCCTTACATTTGACTTATCCCATGAAGTGCTAATCAGTTACAGCTTTCTGAGGGCTAATAAGCTTGGTTGCAACAGCGCACAGCTTTATTAACTGTTGTCATGGTTACACCAAGGTGCTGGCGATTAGAGCATCATGGTGGCATCTATGGAACACTGTACCCTTCATTCCCAAAGTGCTGTCACTGTTTCCAAGCAGCAGTGTACACTCCTGTAATCTGATGCATCTGTATCACATTTACCTAATTGCTACTCAGTCCTGTTAGCAAAGACTGCTTATGCGATAATGAACTATGGGGATCTTACGTGAGGCCAAAAACAGCAATCGCCCCTTTTCAGAATGCATTTGTCATGTTATGAATCGATTCAATAACTGCAGCTACCTCTCCTCTCTTACAATAGGCCAGTGTTGCTTTGTAGCTGGTGACCATGAAACCAAGGGCTTTTGGTCCATCGTCTATCATCTCTGGTGCTATGCCTGGAAAGGAAGTCATATTTTATTAATAAATTAAATCAATGTTAGATATTTAGATGTTTTTAGATGTTTATTTATTAGTCACACGTACATCAAAACACACAGTGAAATGTGTCTTTTTGCGTTACTGAGAATGTGCTGGGGGCAGCCCGCAAGTGTCGCCACGCTTCTGGCGCCAACATAGCATGCCCACAACTTCCTCACCTGTACACCTTTGGAATGTGGGAGGAAACCGGAGCACCCAGAGGAAACCCACGCAGACATGGGGAGAACGTACAAACTCCTTACAGAATTGAACCTGGGTTGTCGGCACTGTAATAGCGTTACGCTAACCGCTACACTACCGTGCCACCAATGTCCTTTGCCATTGGGGACGGGGGGTGGTGCAGAATGGGGTGGGGTTATTTATCTTTAAAAGTACACAGCATTCCAAGTACACACACTTGGATTGTTTCTCTGGAGCATCGGAGGCTGATGTGAGACCCGATAGAAGTTTATAAAATTATGAGAGGCATAGATAGGGTAGACGGTCAGAATCCTTTTCCTAGGGTAGTAATCTTGAATACAAGGGGACACAGCTTTAAGGTGAAAAGGGAAAAGTTTAAAGGGGACGAGCGGGGCATGTAAGTTGGTTTATTATTGTCAATGGGGTACAGTGAAAAACTTTGTTTTGCATGCCATCCATACAGATCACTTCGTCACATCAGTACATTGAGGTAGTACAAGGGAAAATAACAGAATGCAGAATAAAGTGTTACAGTTACAGAGAAAGGGCAGTGCAGGCAGACAATAAGGTGCAAGGGCCACGACGAGGTAGATTGCGAGGTCAAGAGCCCATCTTATCGTTCAATAGTCTAATAGCAAGTTTTTCACACAGAGAGTGGTGGGTGCCTGGAACGCACTGCCAGAGGTGGGGGTGGAAGCAGATACAATAGTGGCATTCAAGAGGTTTTTAGTTGGGCACATGAATATGCAGGAAATGGAGGGATGTGGATCATGTACAGGCAGAAGGGATTAGCTTAATTTGGCATGGTGTTTGGCACAGACATTGTGGGCCGAAGGGCCTGTTCCTGTGCTGTATTGTTCTATGTTCTATGTTCATTCACCTGCAGATCTGTAAAACTCATTTAGTACAGCTCATGAGGAATCCATTTGACTCATCCGGACATGCATTCCTGATCCATTCATCGTATACCCTCATCTGCACACATTCGGCACAATCCCAGTTAACCACTTGTTCTGGCGATTCACTAATTTTGGTTAAAGAATAAAATAGAATTCTAGAATGATAACAGCAACAACTACCATTTATTTAGCACCTTTCATGAAGCATTAATTCCCAATGTGCTTCCCAGGAGCAATAATAAAACAAAGCATGATCCTGCCCCATATGTTGGGGCAGATGGACAGAAGAGAAAGGTTTTAAGGAACATCTAAAAGGAGGAAGTAGAGAGGCTGGGAGCAGCAGAGGCTGGAGCGGTTTGAGGAGGGAATTTTGGGATCTCATCAGCTAAGGGCCGGTGTTATACGACAAGTAGCAGAGATGAAATTCACAGATCCAAAGCAGTTCAGAATTGGAAAGGCCATACCTCAGAACCCGTGGAAATGGAGGGGAAGCAAGTCATCAGTCCCAGAGGTCTACCTAAGAAGAAGGAACACGGTGCACATTAGGGGATGGGTGAAGAAAGATACTGCATTTAGGAGGCCAGTTGTGCTTATGTTGGCTCTTAGACTTCTTCCCCACAGCTATCAGTCTCCTGAACCAATCACCTCTCTCACGTCCCCTTCCCGGTGATGCTGCCACCTTCTCGGACTCTTCCTCCCAACTCTCTTGATTATTCCGTGATTGTCACTTTGACATTTCTTTTTACATGACTTCAGATTGCACTAGAATCTTTGCATCACTCCGTGGTCCATTGCTGTATTTATTGTTGTATGTCTTATTACCATGTACACTGTTTACTCTGTGAGCTTCATGTGAACAAGGAACTTCATTGCACCCTGGTGTATGTGACAATAAACTGATCCAAATCTAAATCTGAACCTCTCCTCCTGTACTTTTCTCAGGGCCTGTTCAAATTTCCCCTCATGTATTTATCCCACTGTCGATCTTTTATTGTACAGTTCCAGGTGGGTTAACATAGAACATAGAACAGTACAGCGCAATACAGGCCCTTCAGTCCACAATGTTGTGCCGACCTTTAAACCTCACCTAAGACTATCTAACCCCTTCCTCCCACATATTCCTCCATTTTAAATTCCTCCATATGCTTATCTAGTAATCTCTTGAAATTGACCAATGTACCTGACTCGACCACCACTCCAGGCAGCGCATTCCATGCCCCAACCACTCTCTGGGTAAAAAACCTTCCTCTGATATCTCCCTTGAACTTCCCACCCATTACTTTAAAGCCATGTCCTCTTGTATTGAGCATTGGTGCCCTGGGAAAGAGGCGCTGGCTGTCCACTCTATCTATTCCTCTCAATATCTTGTACACCTCTATCATGTCTCCCCTCATCCTCCTTCTCTCCGATGAGTAAAGCCCCAGCTCCCTTAGTCTCTCCTCATAATCCATACTCTCCAAACCAGGCAGCATCCTGGTAAATCTCCTCTGCACCCTTTCCAACGCTTCCACATCCTTCCTATAATGAGGCAACCAGAACTGGACACAGTACTCTAAGTGTGGTCTAACCAGAGTCTTATAGAGCTGCATCATTACCTCGCAGCTCTTAAACTCGATCCCTAGACTTATGAAAGCTAACATCCCATAAGCTTTCTTAACTACCCTATCCACCTGTGAGGCAACTTTCAGGGATCTGTGGATATGGGCCCCCAGATCCCTCTGCTCCTCCACACTACCAAGAATCCTGCCATTAACCTTGTACTCCGCCTTGGAGTTTGTCCTTCCAAAGTGTACCACCTCACACTTCTCTGGATTGAACTCCATCTGCCAATTCTCAGCCCCACTCTGCATCCTATCAATGTCCCTCTGCAACCTTCGACAGCCCTCCACACTATCCACAACACCACCAAACTTTGTGCCATCTGCAAACTTGCCAACCCACCCTTCTACCCCCTCATCCAAGTCATTAATAAAAATCACGAAAACTGGAACTAGAAACAGTTAACTGGAAGTTGTCTGGAGGACTCCTGTGGACGGTATGGAACTGCTTCCTTCCAGACTTTTACTCACTTTATTCATTTTTCCTCAGTGACTAAAATTGTCCGTCGACTATTTAACTGTGAGAGCTTCATGTCCAAGACTGACGATGCTGCAGGAATCACAGTGGGATGAGCAGAGTTGGGTCTGTCACTGCCTTCAGTCAACTAACTGCAGCTTCGTAACCCATTCCAGGCAATAAGGCCGACATCCAGGAACAGGAAGAATATTAAATCATCCTTCAGAGACAATCCTTTCTCCTGGAATTGAATGATAAATAAAATGTTGGTTTTATAAAGTGTAGCAAGGCAAAAACTGGAGTAGGGTCGAAGTATCTTTAGAAAGAAATTCAAGTTCAAATCGAGTTTATTGTCATGTGCACAAGTGCGGTGAGGTACAGGTACAATGAGAGACTTGCTTGCAGCAGCAACACAGGCACATAGGTACAGACAACACACAGAATATAAATTGTACATAAAATTAAACCATACAGTTGAAAAAAGACTGCAAATGGAAGACAGTGTGAAGGAAAACAAATACACATTGGAAAACAAGTCCATGGCAGTGCAAAAGGTGGTCCGTAGCGTTCTGTCACTGAGGTAGGGTTAGGGTTGTGCAGGTCAGTTCAAGAACCTGATGGTTGCAGGAAAGTAACTGCTTCTGAACCTGGTGGTGTGGTAATCGATAATGCATCAGCCCCTACTAATTTTTGAAAAGTATTCTGCGAAACTCAGGAAGTGTTACTGACCAAATGTAGAAAAAGAACGACAGGAAACAAATGACAGCACTAAACAGTGATGGAGGATGAATCCCACTCCCCACTGCCCCTCCCAACCACTATCCAATACTCATCAATAGGCAGCTTGCCATGTGTCAAAAATTTTGCTGACAGTTTTATGACACTTGTGTCTGGCTGTGATGTATAATCAATACAGTTCCTCTCCTGGGACGAAGGATGTCAATTTTCAAAGTCAAATCCATTGACACAACTGTCAACAAAACAACCAGCTGACTTGGGATTCAATTTGACTGAGTTAGGTGTCACTTCTTGCAGCATTATGATCTTGTTGCTGAGTTCTTCCAGTGGTAGAACATAGAACATCGAACACAGAACGTAAAACACAGAACAGTACAGGGCAGGAACAAGCCCTTCGGCCCACAATGTCTGTGCCGAGCTCAATCAAAATTAAACTAAATCTCTTCTGCCTGTGCATGATCCATATCTCTCCGTTCCCTGGTGAACCTCTTCTGCACCCTTTCCAAAGCCTCCACATACTTCTGTAATGGGGCGACCAGAATTGCACTCAATAGTGTTCACACATCACTCTGAACAGCCGTGAGTTTAAGGATGATTTGCTGACAGCCTGGTCGGTTGCTAATCAACCTCCAAACCTGTCCTCATCCCCCACAAACACGGCAGCGTCTGCCCAATTGTCACACAAAATATTAGGAGCAGGAGTAGGCCACTCGGCCCCTCAATCCTGCTTCGCCATTCAAAGTGATCATGGCTGATCTGTCCCAGATCTCATCTCCTCTGTGCCAGTTCCCTGTTGTTCTTTGTTCCCCGATCTTTTGAAAATGTACCTACCTCCTGCTTAAATACTTCCCAAAACCCAAATGTTGGATTTCAGATTGAAGTTACACAAAATCTGCTGTAGTTTGAGTCCAACAGCCAAAATTTAGTCAGCCACAAATAGAATTACTAGAAACATCTTTTTTTTTCTAATTACCCTTTGAAAAGAAGCAACAACTAATTTAGCTGGTGGATATTTTTGGAAAGTACTGGTCACGATGTCTTTGCATCAGCACCAAAGGATTCCTGAGGTGAGTCAACATTGTCAGTGAACACTGAGCTGGGCGACACATGCTCTCAATTCACCCACTGGACAATTTTGTTCAGGTTGGGAGAAAAAGAATCCTTACCAGTAGAGTTATGATAACTAACATCAAATCAAGTGAAAAAAATGAACAAAATGCAATTGATTCCCCAAAAGAATCTCCCTTATATGATGAGATGGACTCTAGACCTCACAATCTACCTTGTTTGACCTTGCACCTTATTGTCTGCCTGCAGTGCGCTTCCCTGTAGCTGTGACACTTTACTCTGCATTCTGTTGTTGTTTTTACCCTGTACTACCTCAATGCACTGTGTAATGAATTGATCTGTACGGATGGCATGCAAGACAAGTTTTTCATTGTACTTTGGTATATGTGACAATAATAAACCAATACCAATACCAATCTACAAACTATGAGTGATTTCTTTGAAACTATGGAGAACCATGGAAAACAGGGAGATAGCAACTGCATTGACTATTCAATCCCTCAAAACCTGCACTGTGTTCAGTTAGATCTTGAGTATTAACTCCATTTATTCTCCTTTGTTGATACACTTACTCAGACAGCTTCATCACGGGTACAACCCTCCCCACCATCGAAGACAACATCAAGAGGCGGTGCCTCAAGAAGGCAGCATCCATCACTAAGGACTCTCACCACCCGGGACATGCCCTCTTCTCGTTACTACCATCAGGGAGGAGGTACAGGAGCCTGAAGACCCACACTCAATGATTCAGGAACAGCTTCTTCCCCTCCGCCATCAGATTTCTGAACAGTCCGTGAACCCATGAACACCACCTCGTTATTCCTTTTTCTCTTCACTATTTATTTATTTTTATAAGTTGTATTAATTTTATGTCCCTGCACTGTACGCAAAACAACAAATTTCACGTCATGTAAATCAGTGATAATAAATCTGATTCTGATTTGGCAGACAAACCTATCACTCTCAGCTTCCAACTTTGGGGTTGACTCTTCAGGGCAGAGAGGGTTCCCGATATCCCCATCCTCGCCGTGAAGGCGTCCTGCCTAACACCACCCCTCAAACAACCAGCCTCTGATTTTGCTTTTCCCCTTCGTCTGATCATCCACTGTTCCAACCAGTGAAAATAGCTTTTTTCTATTGACTCAATCATATCCTTTAACTGTTTTAATCACCTTAATGAAAGCAACTGCTTAATCTTCGATGCTCAGGAAGCATCATTAGGCTATGCAAGCTCCCTGATGAATTAACCCTTTCGTGCTGGTATCTGGCAGGCTGCCCAGAAATGACACTGATGAATCAGCCAGAACTCCAGCCCTTTTGGGATGAAAGCCGGTAATCTATTAGTCTTTTTAATTATATTTGTGCTTCTCCATTAGAATAATAATGACTATGGAGCATTTCTTCCTGAACCTCTTGGCTCTTTCATGGTTCTTAACATCATTTAGAAAGCAGCAGAAATATCTAAGCTGAGGCTCTTTTGGAACTAGTTACCAAACTGCAGTAAATGACAGAAGAGGTGATAAGAGCATAATGTGGGAAATAGAGGTACAGTGAGGCCATTTGGCCCATCAAGCTTTCTCTGTCATTCAGTAAAATGAAGGCTGATCTCTTCCCTCAGGACCACTCTCCTGTCCTACCCTCATATTCCTCCATTCCCCTAATATCCAAAACTATATTGGTCTATAGGAGTGCCTTCCCTGATTAGGGGTTTTATTCAGTTTGTTGCCTGTGTTCTCTTGCAGAGGAAGCCAATTCAGGAATATGGCCAAAAAGCCAGCTCCTTCACATTGCTGACAAGTGTGATGCGTGATCTGCAGTGACCACAGCTGCACAGAAACGTGGAGAACTGAATCTGTCGGGAGCAGTAAGTTTATCCTGTATTTTTGACTTTCCCAAAATATTGGGCTTTGTTTGACACACACAGACACATACACTCACACACACAGGCACTCACACACACATACACACGTAGATATAGACGTGCAGACACAGACACATACACACATACACATACATTATTGTGCTTCGTTGGACACACACAGACATACACACACATCACACACACATACAGACATACACAGACATACATGCAGACACACACACATACACGCAGACACACAGATGCAGACACACACATACATACATAGATACAGACACACACATGTAAAAGACACACATAGAAACACACACACATTATTGGGCTTTGTTGGACACATACACACACATCACACACACATACAGACATACACACACACACACACACACATTCATACCTGGAAGGAGACAAAATAAGATAGAAAATCTCATTAAAATTTGGTATTTAAATCAATATGTGGTATTAGCTCTTAAAGTAATGTTTGTCTGATTATATTACTAATTACATAAGCAAAATTCATAACTGCCAACATTTTTATTAATTCCTAGACTTTCTTCGTTTTCACCATGAATGGTTATCCTCTTTTGAAAAGTACGAGAACTGTAGGTCAGATAAAGAATGAATTAAGTGAAGGGTTGAGTTTACAAAATTCCCCACTGCACTGGAGTGGCATTGACATTTCGCTCAGCAGCATCTCCAAGTGAGTTTGACAATTTAAGTGCCATTTACTGCCAAATTAAGGATGGCAGCTCTCCACAGAGACAATGCTTGGAGCTGAGTAAAGACCACCTAAAGTCATTTTGTTTCAAACTGTGACTCCCAACCTGTGATGTGCAAGTTGCAGTGGACGAGGGGGTGTGAGGAGAAGGGTGACAAAGGTTACTTGAGGTTCCTGAGACTAAAATGGTACCCCAGTAACTTTGTGTGAACACTCACAAAAGTAACAATATTCTCAGCCAGTTGCCTAGGTCACAGGGTGCAACCATCCCCCAGGATCCACCAAGACAGTCCCAGCTACTTAGAAGGATTGACCTTTTTTAATCATCAGATTTTTATGGAAAGGGTGATGTTTCTCTGAGTGTGAAAAATTGGGACTTCTCATTCCAAGGAATTGGGTAGCATTGGTTTGGAATGCTTGCAATTTATAAGATATTTATTTATCAGTCACATGTACACAGTGAAATGCATCTTTTTGTGTTACTGGGAATGTGCTGGTGGCAGCATTTATGGAGAAAATCATCAGAGATTCATTCTAGGTTGTAGAGGCTAACCTAAATTATCATTTGACAGAGAGTACACTTCAAAGCATCACTTTACAGTAGAAGCCTTTGTGTTGTGCTGAGACCATCAGAATCAGATTTATTATCACTGACTTAGATGACGTGAAATTTGTTGTTTTGTGGCAGCAGTACAGTGCAAAGACATAAAATTACTATAAATTACAAAAATAGATAAATAGTGCAAAAAGGAATAACGAGGTAGTGTTCATGGGTTCATGGACCGTTCAGAAATCTGATGGTGGAGGGGAAGAAGCTATTTCTAAATTGTTGAGTGTGGGTCTTCAGGCTCCTGTACCTCCTCCCCGATGGTAGTAATGAGAAAAGGGCATGTCCCGGATGGTGAGGGTCCTTAGTGATGGATGCCGCCTTCTTGAGGTACTGCTTCTTGAAGATGTCCTCAATGTTAAATAATATAGAAATACAGATCTTTCTTTTTTCACTTAGTTGCTCTCATTACCAGATTTATGGTTGTATTTGAATATTCGGGTAGCTCCATGGACGTTTGTGATGGGAATACTGTTCTTGTGTGGTTGAAGAAGAGAAGCAAGAAAAATTATGAAAGGAGCTGAAACATTAACTCCTCTCCACAGATGCTGCCTGATTTGCTGAGCCTTTCCAGCATTTTCTGTTTTATTTCAGGTTTCCACCATCTACAGGTTTTGCTTTAGGAAGACTTGTCAAAATAAATTACCTCAACATGCTGCATGCCACGTCTGATGGGATAGTTCTGAATTTATAAGCATCCGCAGACTTTAGCTGAAATTCCTTCAATGCTTGCAATGAGTAATTCTTGGTAACCTGTGTCCGGTTCAATTTCAAATGTTACTCAGCTGTATTGTTTCAAGTCTTTCCCTGTAATACTCAGTTTATCCTTAATTACTTACATAGTTTTTTTGTCATTTTAAACTCAAGCTGACTTCAACATCTTCAAGTGACTGGAAGCTGTCGTTTACTCCTTGCACAAGTGAAGCTCAGTATTTAAGGTTTACAATGGTAACATCGAGACAAGTGGTTTCACACTGATCTCTCTGAATAGTTCATAAATTTCAAAGTTTTAGTTAGTTTTATTTTGGTTTACTTTCTGTGATACTTTCTGTGTTACCCTCTTAGGCTTTGGTAATGAGATGATCTACATTGGTACTGAAGGAATCACACTGTCTAACAGCCACTTAATAAATAGTTACTGCAGTGCCATGCTTAACAGTGTGGAAAGATATAGAAGAAAAGAGATTTGGAGTGTACATTCAGATACACTGAAGAGGGGGTTAAGAAAGCATAAGGGACTGTTTTATCTGCTTGCAAAGACATAGGTTATGAGAGCATTGAGGTTATGCTGAAACTCTCTACAACGCTAGTTAGACCCTGGCTGGAGTACTGCTTGGACTTCTGATCACCACTTTACAGGATGTGATTGAATTGGATGAGATTTGCAAGGATGTTGCCAGAACTGGAAAATATTAGCTACAAAGAAAGATTGGATTGGTTTCTTTGATGTAGTGAAAGCTGAGGGAGAGACTTAACTGATGTGCATACAAATATGAAGAGCATCAATTGAGTTAATAGAAAGGACCAATTTCTCATAATAGAGGGGTCACAAGCCAAGGGGCATGGATTTAAAGTAATTGATAGAAAGAAGAGAGACAGGGGAGATGAGAAGGAATTTTCTCACCCGGAGGATAATGGGTGTTTGGAACTCACTGCCTGAAAGTGTGGTGGAGACAGAAAAACTCATCATATTTATGGAATATTGGGTGTGTATTTGAGGAGCCACAGCCTGCAAGTTAGTCACAAGGTTCAACTGAAGAGGCTGAGGGTGAGACTTAATTGAGGTGCATAAAATCATAAGGAGCTTAGAGTTAATAGGAAGGACCTGTTTCTCTTAGCAAATTGGAAGATGAGGATTAGGCTTGTTGGAGATTTCTCAAAGGGAACGGTCACACTGAGCTGAATCGCCCCCTTGGTGATACATTTTCTGTTATTCTTTTCTATGGTTACATCTGTGTGTGTATGTGTGTGCGTGTGTGTGTGTTCTGTGTGTGTGTCTGTGTGTGTGTCTGTGAGTGTCTGTGTATGTGTTTGTGTGTGTATGTGTGTCTGTCTTTGTGTGTGTGTGTCTGTCTGTGTCAGTGTGTTGGTCTGTGTGTGTGTGTGTGTGTGTGTGTGTGTCTGTATGTCTGTCTATGTGTGTGTGTGTCTGTATGTCTGTCTATGTACATGTTTGCATAGGTGTGTTTCTGTGTGTGTTTGCATGTGCATGTGTGTTTGTGGTGCTGTGTGTATGTTTTGTATGTCTGTCTATGTGTTTATGTATGTGTTTGTGTAGGTGTGTGTGTCTGTGTGTTTGTTAGAATCCTTCATTGTCTAATTGCAGCTTATCATGTAACCAGTTAACCACGGTGTTAATGTACAAATGACCCATGAAGCCACATATGATTTGCTTTGGATTTTCAGAGGAAAAGTGAAAGGAGATTACAGCTTCAAAAACACTGAACAGCCAAGCCAGCAGGAAAACAAGATGAATGTGTGTAGGATCACTTTACGTTCTGCTTTGCATTAATCTCTTTGCTTTACTACCACAGAAAGTCCCCTCTCTGTCTCCAGGGAGCCTTCTCACAAGAATCCATTCAACAGTAGCACACTCTCACAGTCTAACACACTGCTGTGAGCAGAAAGCAAATGAGTCCAGTTGCTGGAATCGGACGTGCTGAGATTACAATGTGGTGGGAACCACCTCATCCCCCAACCATGTGCCTTGTGCTACAGGCCCTGAGGCAGATTATAAAATTTATTGTTGCTTGCATTTTTGATTGAAAATACCATCCCAAAGAGACTTTAATGGTAAGTGATTCTTGTGTAATTTCTAAGCCATTACTATCAGAATGCTAATATACAGCCTGCAATACTGACGGCAGCAGCCTGTAATTCTCTGGAAAGCCATTCAATTTATTAGCCTTTACTGACTTTGATTTTGAAATCATTAAAATGTGGGGCCATGCGCAGGCTTCCACACTCCATTACACCAAAAGTAATGTCAAGATTCACCCGGCATTTACCAGGGATGAGGAGCTGGCATTTATGAAGAGACATTTGAGAAAATTAATGCGATTTTCACTGCAGTGTAAAGTTTTTCAGCATGACCTGATAAAAGTCTTTACAAAGTATCACAGAAAAGTATCGCATTCCAGCCTTGCCGGAATTTTGGCTTCCAATGAGTTTCCACCCACCCCTATCACCACATCCTTTCTCCCTCATGTCTTTATCCAAATTCCCCTTAAATGCTTTCATACTGTTCAACATAACCATTCCCTGTGAAAACTAAAACTAGGCACCATAACTGAACAAGTGCTGGTAAATCAGATTAGTGTGGATGGGTACCTGATGGTCGGCATGGACATTATGGGCTGAAGGGCCTGTTTCTGTCCTGAACGACTCTGTGACTCTAAGATAGTCACTAATAAATATTATAGAGAATTCAGGAGAGAGTGTCATTTGGAGTTGCAGACAAATCCTTTCTCCATGTTTACCTTATCAAACCTCCCCCCAGAAGTAGAAGCATAGAATATAAGAAAGAACATAGAACATAGAACATTACTGCACAGTGCAGGCCCTTCAGCCCACAATGTTGTGCCGACATTTTATCCTGTTCTAAGATCTACCTAACCCTTCCCTCCCACATACCCTCCATTTCTCTATCATTCATGTGCCCATCTAAGAGACTCTTAAATGTCCCTAATGTATCTGCCCCCACAACCTCTGCCGGAAGTGTGTTCCACGCACCCACCACTCTCTGTGTAAAAAACTTACCCCTGACATCCCCCCTATAACTTCCTCCAATCACCTTAAAATTATGCCCCTTCATGTTAGCTAATTTCACCCTGGGAAAAAGTCTCTGACTGTCCACTTAATCTATGCCTCTTATCATCTTGTACACCTCTATCAAGTCACCTCTCATCCTCCTTCTCTCTAAAGAGAAAAGCCCGAGCTCACTCAACCTATCCTCAAAAGACATGCTCTCCAATCCAGGCAGCATCCTGGCAAATCTCCTCTGCACCCTCTCTAAAGCTTCCACATCCTTCCTATAATGAGGCGACCAGAACTGAATACAATAAAGTGGAGCAAGAATTGGCCATTAAACCCTTGATTCTGCACTGCCATTCGATAAGATTTACCAGAATGTTGCCTGGACTTGGGGGCCTGCGTTACAAAGAGAGGTTGTGTAGACCAGGACTTTACTCCCTGGAACGTAGGTGACCTGATTGAGGTGTATAAGATCATGAGGGCCATAGACAGGGTGAAGGCACATAGTCTTTTTCCCAGGGATGGGGTGCTAAAAACAAAAGGGCATAGGTTTAAGATCACAGGTGAGAGATTTAAAAGGGACATCAGGGGCAGCTTCTTCACACAAAGGGTGGTGCGTATTTGGAACGAGCTGCCAGAAATAGTGGCTGAGGTGGGCACATCAGCAACGTTTAAAAGCCATCTGGATAAGTACATGGATAGGAGAGGTTTAGAGAGCTATGAGCCAAACGCGGGCAGATGGGACCAGCTCGCTGGGCAACACAGTCAGCATGGACGAGATGGGCTGAAGGGTCTGTTTCCGGGCTGTATGATTCTAAGATTGTAATCTTGGCCTCTGTTCCAATTTCCTCTCTGTTTTCTGCATTGACTCCCTAATGTCCATATACATGCCAATTTCTATCTTGAATTTATTTAATACTCTACCTTCACAGCTCTAGAATTCCACAGATTCACAGCCCTCTGTAAGAAAAAATTCACCCTCACTTCCATCTTAAAATGCAGGTCCTTACTCTGAAACTGTGATCCCTAGTTCTGAATTTCCCACCAGGGGAAAATCCCCTCAGCATCTGCCCTGTCAAGCACCTTCAGAATCTTACATAGTTCACTTAGGTCCCCTCTCACTTGTCACAAGTACAGACCAACCTGCTCAACCTTTCCACCTCTTCACCCCAGACATTAGCCAAGTGAAGTTCTCTGGACTATCTCATGCAAATACATCCCTTCTTAAAAAAGGAGGCCACAATTATACACTGTACTCCAAGTGCAGTCCCACCAGTGTCCTTTGGCATTGCAGCAAGACAAATATCTTCTTCACATTTACCATATCAAAGCCTTTCATCACTTTAAAGACCACTTTGCAATCTCTTTGTAAAAGAACGAGTCGCAGCCTAACCAATCTTTCCTAATAATTCTCCATTCCCACCTCGCTGAGTGAATTATTTTTACACTTGTTTCAAAATCCTTTTAGTAAGGAAACCAAAACTAGACACAGGACTCTAAGAGCTGTCTAACCAGAATTTAATACAATAAGTTATAAGTCATCCTATCAGGATGCATCGCAGCTTGGTATGGCAATTGCTCTGCCCAAGACTGCAAGAAATTGCAGAGAGCAGTGAACACAGCCCAGTCCATCATGCAAACCAGCCTCCCCTCCATTGACCCTGTCTACACTTCCCGCTGCTATGAAAAAGCAGCCAACATAATCAAGGACCCCTCTCACCCCGGACATTCTCTTTTCTCCTTCCTTCCATCAAGCAGAAGATACAAAAGCTTGAGAACATGTACCATCAGACTTAAGGCTGTTTCTTAAACAGACCTCTTATACGCTAAAAGCGAACTCTTGATCTCTCAATCTACCTCATCGTGGCCGCTGTACTTTGTTTGTCTGCCTGCACTGCACTTTCTCTGTGACTGTAACACTATATTCTGCATTCTGTTTTTGTTTTGTACTAACTCGGTGTAGTTATGTACAAAGTGATCTGTCTGGATGGCACGCAAACAAAAGCTTTTCGATATATCTCAGTACATTTGAGAATAATAAACCAATTATCAATGAAACCAAAGTGGGCAAGTCTTGCAGGGTAGAGTAGATAGTTCTAACCGAAACTGCTGGCCTTCAACTGTTGAAGTTTCCTTAAATCCCGGATTTCTGCACGTGCTGCTGGACTTACTGGGTGACAGATGGCAACACACCTGTCGTCGTGCTCTGTTGCTGCAGTCTGTGTGGAGTCTCACCACTGACACCTGGGACTTCCCAGCATTACACAGAGGTATCACCTGACATAGGAATGGAGGCACCCTTGATTTCAATGAGGATCAGACCCGTGAAGCAATGGAGTGATTTCTTGTGGAGTTTTTCAAGCAGTAGCTTCAAATAAGAAAACAGAATACCTCGTGAGCGCCAGTCTTTGATGCCACCCTGTAGTTTGAAGTGTCAGTGGTCTGAACTGCAGAATGTAATGTGCTGGCAAACAAGCCTACAATGCCTCTGATGTTCCCTCTGACTGAATTCCTTATACTGCA
Organism: Pristis pectinata; assembly: GCF_009764475.1. NCBI lineage: Eukaryota > Metazoa > Chordata > Chondrichthyes > Rhinopristiformes > Pristidae > Pristis > Pristis pectinata. The sequence continues at coordinate 29,884,595 of NC_067430.1, forward strand.
CCCAGTTTTTGTTTAGTAGTTGGTATAATCTTCTAGATAATATATCAGCTGTTAACCTTTGCTAACATTACAATGAATATCATTAATTATAAGCAATTTTAAAACACTGTACTGTGGCTACAATACCAGAAATGAAAATTAATAAATTTAGCTTTTAGAGTTGAAATTGCAAGTGAAACGCTTGTTCAAAAGCCTTGGTAGAACAGCAGAAACAGAAGCAGTTTCCTTACATGCTGATAATGCAGGACTTCAGCATATAATTTGGTGTAAATGTGGGGTGCATTTCTTCTCTGGGCATTTTGTTTGTCAATATCACACATTTGAGCTATATTTTTTACACCTGGAAACAGCTTTCTAATTTTTCAATCCAAAAGCAGACAGAATTTTCTCACCAGAAACAATATCAACCAACATCCCAGAATGGCTTGCCTTCATGGTGTGGGGTTGCTACTGGTCAGGGATGTCTAACGTGTTCATTGATAAAATGACTCCAGTTATCACATTCAATCCTGGACCTGCTGGCCATTGTTAAACGTTGGTTACCCATTCAAAATTAATAAGAGATTTTCTATGGATTTCCCACAGTCCGGTGTAATAATAGAAGATTCAGATAGTTACTGCCTTTTGTTTCAGAATAATTTAAGGAAGGTGGTATCACATTTCTGTCTAAAATAGTCTTAAGCTTTCCGACCTGAGGCCTGGGTTCTAAAACTAAACCTTATTCCAGAACAAATGTAGGTAGAATCCATGAGTTAAAGTCTGTTGGTTCATTCAGTCAAATTAGAGTATTGTTTGTCCAGGGATTATACTGTATTCGGTATGTCCCCTTTGACACTCACCAACTTTTATCGATGGACCATAGAAAGCATCCTATCTGGATGCATCACGGCTTGGTACAGCAACTGCTCTGCCCAGGACCGCAAGAAACTGCAGAGAGTTGTGGACACAGCCCAGTGCATCACAGAAACCAGCTTCCCCTCCATGGACTTTACTTCTTGCTGCCCTGGTGAAGCAGCCAGCATAATCAAAGACCCCACCCACCCGGGTCATTCTCTCTTCTCTCCTCTTCCATCAGGTAGAAGATGCAGGGGCCTGGGGGCACGCACCACCAGGCTTAAGGACAGCTTCTACCCCACTGTGATAAGACTATTGAACGGTTCCCTCATACGATCAGATGGGCTCTGACCTCACAATCTACCTTGTTGTGACCTTGCACCTTATTGCTCTGCACTTTCTCTGTAGCAGTGACACTTTACTCTGTACTGTTATTGTCTTTACCTGTACTACCTCAATGCACTTTGTACTGACTCAATGTAACTGCACTGTGTAATGAATTGACCTGTACGATCGGTATGCAAGACAAGATTTTCACTGTACCTCGGTACACCTGACAATAATAAACCAATACCAATGAGGCCTATTCTCTTGTATGCTCACGATCTACCTTGTTGTGACCTTGCACCTTAATGCACTGCACTTTCTCTGTAGCTGTGACACTTTACTCTGTACTGTTATTGTTTTTACCTGTACTACATCAATGCACTCTGTACTAACTCAATGTAACTGCACTGTGTAATGAATTGACCTGTACGATCGGTATGCAAGACAAGATTTTCACTGTACCTCGGTACACCTGACAATAATAAACCAATACCAATAAGGCCTATTCTCTTGTATGCTCACGATCTACCTTGTTGTGACCTTGCACCTTATTGCTCTGCACTTTCTCTGTAGCTGTGACACTTTGTACTGTTATTGTTTTCACCTGTACTACCTCAATGCACTCTGTACTGACTCAATGTAACTGCACTGTGTGTTGAATTGACCCGTACGATCGGTACCTGTTTTTCACTGTACAAGTGACAATAATAAACCAACAGCAACACTGTGCAGTTTTCTTTGAAAATGTTCCTGTCCAGGTCCTTCACAGTGACATGGTTTAACATAAATTACTTTGGTAATTATGTTATTTTTCTCAACCTGCAAGAAGGGCTCGCTGAATAACATTATGGAACCTACCTCATATTTCACCTGCCTAGCTGAAAGATCCAAAACCAACTGAAGATTCCCCAGTTTGCTTCCTCCACAAGCTAAACTATTAGACACACGGGGACTGGAGGAGATCATTCAACAATGGATTACCTCAGCATTACCTAACATTACCTCAGCAATGGAACACTACGGACCACCTTTTGCACTACCCTGTTTTCAGTTGTGTCTTTGTTTTTTTTTGCAGATTTTTTTTATTGGTATAGTTTATGTATAATTCCTATTCTGTGTGTTGTCTGTACCTACGTGCCTGTGATGCTGCTGCAAGCGAGTTTTTTACTGTACCTCACCGTACTTGGTATTGGTATTGGTTTATTATTGTCACTTGTTCTGAGGTACAGTGAAAAACTTGTCTTGCGTACCATTCGTACAGGTCAATTCATTACACAGTGCATTGAGTGCGAGCAGTTTTTTACTGTACCTCACCGTACTTGGTATTGGTATTGGTTTATTATTGTCACTTGTTCTGAGGTACAGTGAAAAACTTGTCTTGCGTACCATTCGTACAGGTCAATTCATTACACAGTGCATTGAGGTAGTACAGGGTAAAAACAATAACAGAATACAGAGTAAAGTGTCACAGCTACAGGGAAGTGCATTGCAGGTCAACAATGACAATAAACTCAACTTGACTTGAATCCCCTTGAGACTGTTCTGATATTTAATATGATAAACATTGATCTGTAACATAACTCTATGTTCCCCCCTTTCAAAGTCAAAATCAAAGTGGAGTTTATTGTCACATGCACAAGTACATGTGTGCACAGGTGAAACGAAAAACTTACTTGCAGCAGCATCTTTGGTGCACAAAATCCTATCAATTTTGGGTTTAAAATTAACAAATAACCCAGTATCTATAGCCGTTTGCAGAATGGATTTCCAAACCTCTACCAGCCTTTGTATGTGCAGCACTCCACAGTGTCCCACTTAACGCTTTAAGCTGGACCCCAAGCCCCCTCCCACAACCAACTCCCTCCCACCCAAAATGTGCTCACTCCTTCATCCATTCCATCCTGCAAATCACAAGTCAACAAAGTCTTAAGGTTTTTTTTCTGAGCCCTTTGTGGGCTGATCAGCCGGATACTTGTTGGGATCCCTTTGAGCCAATAATTTGAGAGGGTTGAAACTCACTATATTTCCAAATAACATTTACAATTTAAGGTCCTCAATTGGTGGGAGTCAGATTTCAATAGCGAAGAGAGGACTGGCAAAAGTAGATTGGGAACAGCTGCTTGCGGGTAAATCAATCGTTGATCAGTGGGAGTCTTTTAAAAGAGACTTAATAAGAATTGAGGGCCAACATATTCCCGTAAGGGTGAAAGGCAAAGATAATATGATTAGAGAACTTTGGATCACAAAGGATATTAAAGGTTTGATCGGGAAAAGGGTGGTAGAATCAGATACACTTGCTACACTTAGGAGACATTTACACAGGAACTTAAGTAGGTAAGGCGTTGAAGGATGTAAATCAAATGCAGGCAAATGGGATTAGTGTAGCTGGGCAAAAAAGTCAGCATGGACGCTGTGAGCTGAAGGGCCCGTTGCTCTGCTGTACAACTCTGTAGCTCTAGGGCTATAGCAATTGAAACACTGCAGACAAAACTAATGTTGCAGTGGGAGATTTATTACCCATTGCAACAGTAGTTTATTTTTATTGGTTCTTGATCCTGTTACCAATGGGAGGATATTTCCTCGCTTTCAAAAGGTCATGGGTTCAAGTCCACTCCCAAGCACTTGAGAGCAGAGCACTCGAGTGTCCATCTGACGAGATGCCAAACCTGTCCATTATCAGCCTCTCCCTTAACAGGTCTTATGGCACCATTCAGAGAAGAAAGGGAAGTTCATCCAGTGCTCTGGGAAACTTTTATCCCTCAGTCAACACCCGTGAGGGGTGATCTGGTGTTTTATTTCATTGCAGTGTGTGGAACAACTGGGTTATCAGTTACAATTGGGTAATTACTCATCTAAGGTATTTCTTTATTGACAAAGCATTTGGGGACATCCCAATATGGAGAAATGCCCTCCCTAAGGACAGGCTCTGTCCTAGTGAATGAAGTTTGACTGAAATGAGCTCCAAGTGAGTCACTATGATAGAGGTCCTTCTGGGTTTGGCTTTGTGCTGACAGCAAACAACTCTTGTTACTATGGCAACAGTCAGGTCTTGCTTGTTTACATGGAATGCTCACAATTTACTGACTCCTACTTAATTCATCAGATGATCATTGACAAGCCTTTATTATGCCCAATACAGCTTAATTGCAATTTTGTTCAATTTAGTTGTTAATGTAATAGTTTTTCCTAATTATGCACATAAATGTTTTCACAGGTGACTACATAACAAAATCAAGTGAAAATTGTGTGGACATTTGATTCTGATAATGTCCAAGAAATTTCCCCTTGTCTTCACAGGCTTCTGAAAAAAAGTTAGTTTGTCCATAATTTTAACATATTGCAATGTGTTTCCACATTTTAATGAAACAGTTAAAGTATGTGCTCAACAAAATGGAAACAAATCAGTGGCTGCAAAGGTTCAACATCATTTGCTGGTACAGTTTACACTGAGTAAGAACATCTTGGAACAAAGCTGTCCCTGTAAATTAAGATTCTATTTAAAAATTGCCTTTAATACATGTTTGTGCATTGATCTATATATGCCTGATATTTTAAAATTAACTTTATTTGTTTAATAAATGGTTGAGGCAGATACATTAACATCTCAAAGGTACTTGGACAGGTACGTAGATAGGAAAGGTTTATTGGGATATGAGCCAAACATGGGCAAATGGGACTAGCTTAGATGGGAATCTTGGTTGGCATAGACAAGTTGGGCCGAAGGGCCTGTTTCTGCACTGTATGACATAGAAATTCAAAAGTCTTGCATTAATAATTTGGGATTCAGTGTACTGTTCTGCATTCTGCAATATTTGCTCTACAAATAATTACATCAGAATTGGCATTTTCCAACATGATTTACACAAATGTCCATGGGTACCTATTGATCTCAGCCTGGAATATACTTAAAGACTGACTGTGCATATCCATCTGGTGCAGAGAATTCAAAAGATTAGGAACCCTCTGATAAAGAAACATCTCCTTATGTCAGTCCTCCAGCCTGACCGCTTATTCCAAGACCATGCTCAGAAGTCCTGCATTCCCCAACAAGGGAAACCAACCACTCAGCCATCGATGAAAACCTTGTATGTCTCAATGAGATATCCTCATGCTCCCCACAACTACAGGGGGTATGGACCTCAGCACAATTCATAGCTCCATTAGACACTCATTCTCCATTTCATTGACCTCCACATGTAGAGGAGGGGCTGCTCACAGACTCTGCCACGGTTGAAGGTCTTCTATAAGGAATTCAAAAAAGCAGGAAGAATTTATACCAAAGGAAGATCAAATATATTTGGGGGATCTTTACGTGCTAAGTACAGATGAAGGAGTATTTCTATGGTGAAGGACTTAGTCCACCAAATAAGAAGGTGGAAGGAGTCTCACTGAATTTCCTGTGCTTTTGCCAAGTACTTTATATCACTGCTTCAAGTGCACACTGATGGCAGTATAACTCAGGAGCTAAGCTGCTGTACTGACGTAAAGCTGAGAGCACCAAACACTACTTGAGTTTGCTCCCATCTATCTTCATCTCTCCCGAACAACGTGCTCTCCTCTGCACTCTCTGATTATGCATGTTTTGCCACACTCCACATCTGCATGTATGCATGCGTGCAGTCTGCAGCCAGAAGCATAGCTCCATTCTCCAGCTCTGCACAGTATTGTATATAACAGCGGTGACAGTATAACTCCAGCTTTGCCTTTTGGAAAAACAACAAGTAAAAATTAAACAGAGAACAACTCCTTGACTTCAGAATCCACCAAGTAAATAGAAAGTTACATCATTTACAAAACAAGCCATCTCTGTAAACACTGGCGTCTCAGTTGTTTCCTGCTTCTTTTCAGCTTCACCGTCAATGGTTTTAATTCGAAAATCGCTTATTCCATTGTTTATGCAAAGATAATTGTGTTTCACATATTTCAGCCTCTCTAACAGTATCTTTTAGATTTCAGCAGAACCCTGTTCCTATAATTACCATTCCAGTTTGAATTTATATCAAGTGATCTTTGCACTGGGTCAGTGTCACTGAGACAGAAACCAGCCTCCCCTCCATGGACTCTGTCAATACTTCTCGCAGCCTTGGTAAAGCAGCCAACAAAATCAAAGACCCCACCCACCCCAGACATTCTCTCTTCTCCCCCCTCCCATCGGGCAGAAGATACAAAAGCCTGAAAGCACCTACCACCAGGCTCCCATTGTTATGAGACTATTGAACAGTTCCCTTGTACGATAAGATGGACTCTTGACCTCACAATCTGCCTCATCATGACCTTGCACCTTATTGTCTACCTGCACTGCACTTTAGCTGTAACTGTAACACTGTATTCTGCATTCTGTTATTGCTTTACCCTGTACTACCTCAATGTACTGTGTAATGAATTGATCTGTATGAACAGTTTGCAAGACAAGTTTTTCACTGTACCTCCATACAAATGACAATAATAAACCAATTCCAATTCTAATTTCAATTATGGAAAGAAATTGCTGAGTGAACCGAATGGGCCAGAAGAGGTCAAATTTTTGTCTCCTAGGTGGCGGTCACTGCCTCTTCTTCCACTGTCTTTCCAGCAGAAGGGCTGCAGTAGCTGGGGAATGAGGGTAGTATCTTCACACGGGTCCTGGCCGTTCTTGACACACTCCCACAGGGACCTGTGAAATTAAGTGTGTCTGGTAATAAACAGGGTATGCAGCAGAGCCATCGGCATCTGCTCAGACAATCAATGGAGTGGAGGGCAACAAAGCCAATGTGGCCTTTTGTTCAACCGAAGAGGAAGGGTCTTATGCAGGATTACACAACCCATAGTTACTTTTAATTCATGGAAACGTAGAACATAGAACAGTACAGCACAGGAAAAGGCCCACAATATCTGTGCCGAACACGATGCCAAATTAAACTAAATCTCTTCTGCCTGAACATGATCCATATCCCTCCAGTCCCTGCATATTCATGCATCCATCTAAAAGCCTCTTAAATGCCTCTATCGTATCTGTCTCCACCACCTCCCCTGACAGCACGTTCCAGGCACCCACAACTCTGTGTAAAAAACTTGCCCCATACATCTCCTTTAAAATTATCCCCTCTCACCTTAAATGCATGTCCTTTAGATCTTGACATTTCTACCCTGGGAAAAAGATTCTGTCTACCCTATCTATGCCTCTCATAATTTTATAAACTCTTATCAGGTCTCCCCTCAGCCTCTGATGCTCCAGAGAAAACAAGCCAAGTTTGTCCAACCTCTCCTTGTAGCTCATACTCTCTAATCCTGGCAGCATCCTGGTAAACCTCTTCTGCACCCTTTCCATTCCCTCTAGTATTAGACATTTCGACCCTGGGAAAAAGATACCGGCTGTCTACTCTACCTATGCCTCTCATAAGTTTATAATTTTATAAACTTCTATCAGGTGGACATTGTTGGAAATTCCAGCATTAATTGTCCATGCATTACTGTCTCTGAACTCAGCCAGCTAAGAGTCCACCACATTGTCAGGTCTGGGGTCCCTCAAGTAAAGGCCGGACTGCGTAAAGAACAGATTTCTTTCCCTGGAGAGGACAATCTGGCAGCTTCTTGCTCCATGGCTCTGGGACTGCCTTCAAATTCCAGATTTGTTCAATTACTTGAATTTAAGTTCCCCGACTGCAGAGATGGGAATTAAACTCCTGTACTTCGACCCAAAAGTTTGACAACATTTTTCATCACCCCGTCCAGAGGTTAGTGACACCTCTGAGGCTGGTGATGTACAGAGAGGAGAAAAATGCCCCTCATCTGATTTGTTTTCAGAAACAGTCCAGACTGTACTGAGCTTCGGGGAAGCCCTCTGACTTCATGTTCACTGCTGGCTGGTCATGTTGTAATTGTATATGAATTAAAAGCTCTGATAAGTTGCTCCTGTCCCTTGCTGGGATCCTGAGTGTGGGATCACATGGAGTGTGAGGAGCAGGAAGGTTCTCAAATGGAGGAAGTTTGGAAGTTGAATTGGATGAACATACTATTAATTTGATTTGATATCCAACAAAATGATCTATAAAGCAGGCAGTTATAACTCTTTGCATTACCATGTCTGTACATCCTGAATTAGATGTATGAAAGTCACTGTCTGGTGTGAACAAGAATATTGTTATATTGATACTGGCTTATTATTGTCATGTGTACCAAAACTCAGTGAAAGGCGTTTGCTTGCATGCTATCCAGATCATGCCATACATAAGTACATCGAGGTAGAAAGAGAAAAGCAAAATGCAGAATATAATGTTGCAGCTGGAGAGAAAGTGCGGTGCAGGTAGACAAATAAAGGCAGGCACGATAGTATAGTGGTTAGCGTGACGCTATTACAGCGCCAGCGACCCGGGTTCAATTCCAGCCGCTGTCTGTAAGGAGTTTGTACATTCTCCCCGTGTCTGTGTGGATTTCCTCCGGGTGCTCCGGTTTCCTCCCACATTCCAAAGACGTATGGGTTAGGAAGTTGTGGGCATGCTATGTTGGCGCCGGAAGCGTGGCGACACTTGCAGGCTGCCCCCAGAACACTCTACGCAAAAGCTGCATTTCACTGTGTGTTTCGATGTACATGTGACTAATAAAGAAATCCTAATCTTAAAGTGCAAGGGCCATGATGAGGTAGATTGGGAGATCAAAAGTTTATCTTTTGTGTGTGAGAAGTCCATTCAAGAGTCTGATAACAGCGGGATAGAAGCTGTCCTTGAGCCTGGCAGTACGTACTCTCAAGCTTCTGTATCTTCTGCCTGATGGGAGGAGGGAGAAGAGAGAATGACCGGGGTGGGAGGGGTCCTTGATTATGTCGGCTGCTCTCCCGAGGCAGCGGGATGTGTAGACGGAGTGAGTGGAGGGGAGGCTGGTTGTGTGATTTATCTTTATTAAGAGGAGTGTACTTGCTCTAACAACTTACTCCCTGGCCAACAACAGTCTGTGAGCACCTTCACCACATGGGTGTCAGCCAGAAGGTGGCTCCCCCCCACCTTCTCAAGGGCAATTAAGGATGGGCAATAAATGCTGGTCTGGTCAGACACGACTTCTTTAAATGTCGCAAAGGTAGGTTACAGGATGAGAATACAATTAAAGCCCAATATTGGTCACTCTGCAAAGACTAGACTGCATTACACAAAATATTCACTTGGAATCCCTTCTATAAAATATGGACACAGTTGTTATTTGGGCTGGAATATGACATAACAGCCAATGACATCCACCAGGTATACTCATAACTTTTAGTCCCACTTTAAACACATGGAAGTATGATGTATAACCAAGTGAGGCTGAGGTAAGGTTGGAATCTTAGCATAACGTGGAACATTACAACTATCCTAACGCATACCATCCTGAAGAATCCTTCTGGACAACAATAAATTAAGAACTGTGTACAATTTTGGTCACCCTGTTATAGGAAACTGGAAAGAGTGCAGAGGAAATCTACGAGAATGTTACCAAGACTGGAGGGCCTGAGTTACAGGGAGAGGTTGGCCAGGCTGGGACTTTATTCCTTGGAACGTAGGAGACTGAGGGGTGACCTTATGGAGGTGTATAAAATCATGAGGGACACAGATAGGGTGAATGCACACAGTCTTTTTCCCAGGGAAAGGGTACCAAAAACTGGAGGCCACAGGTTTGAAGTGGGAGGGGAAAGACTTAAAAGTGACCTGAGGGGCAACTTCTTCACGCAGAGGGTGGTGGGTACATGGAAGGAGCTGCCAGAGGAAGTGTTTGGGGCAGGTACAATAATGACATTTAAAAGACATTTGGACAGGTACGTGGATCGGAAAGGTTCAGAGGGATATGGGCCAAATGCAGGCAAATGGGACAAGCTTGGGTGGGCACCTTGGTCAGCATGGCTGAGTTGGGCCGAAGGGCCTGTTTCCATGCTGCATTACTCTAAGTTTCCAAAAATCTGGCATCAACTCCTTCTCAGTCTTAGGGGACATCCTGTCTCCTATTCTTCAGCCATGTTACGAACTGTCAGGTTCCTGTGAATGGCAGAGGTTGGACTCTGAGCAGTTGTAAATACAGTTAATAAAATCAGGCTGCATCCCCTCTCCCCTCTCCCATAGATACATGCAGCAGGTATAATTCAGGATTCACTGCCAAAGTTTAGCACTCTGTTCAAAAAGTAACAGCGTTGATGCCTTGCTCCTACAGAGAATGATTCACCTCACAATTTTTGTGCATTTAGCAATTCTTGGCAGTTCTGACCTTCCAGGTCACAGGCAATATGAAACGGACAAAAGAGATTGCGCTGACTTGGTTAGTGACAGAGGTTTAAGGGGGTTCTTTAATTTGTTAATATGCACATTTTTATCTCTAGATGGGAAGACTTTAATTACATTCATTGCTTCCAGTATTCCCGACCTAACTTTGAAAGAAAGTGGGTTTGATCAGACCTTTTATGGAGTGGTTTTCCTTCAAGCTTCAGCGTTAACTGTCCTCAGTAACGCAGAGATGGCAGGAAGGGCCCGAGGGACAGAGACCGGCTCTAGGGGAATGCAGTTGTGAGAAAGTCACTCTTGTCGCTTTGGAAATGCATTCCCTTCCCTCTCTGACACAAATGGGAGGGCGAGGGACACACACACACACACATGCAGAGGCATACAGATGCACACACACACATACACATGCAGAGGCATACAGATGCACACACACACATACAAACACAGACACACAAACAGAAATGCACACATGGACACATGCATACACACATACACACACACACACAGACATAGATATATACAAGCAAAGACACACACTCACAGATACACACACACCCAGATACACACCCAGAGAGATACACATTCACACATACTCACACATCACACCACACACACACAAACACATCTCTCTCTCACACACACGCATCTCTTTCTCTCTCACACACACGCATCTCTCACTCTCTCTCTCTCTCTCACACACACACACACACACAAGTACGCATTGTTAAATCTGAGAATTAACTAAACAGTTTATCAGCCGCCACACACACTCATCAATTCACTGTTCAGGGACCCTCACCATCCAGCTGATGGGGCGGTGGAGAAGGAATTACCGCAGTGTACATCAACTACCCGTCTCAGATCTCGGGACTACCCAACGGATTAATTTATTCCACAAAATCACTCGTTGAGATTATATTTAAATTATGCCACAGAATTTATTTCAAGAAGATATAGAGAAATGAATTACGATTCAATTAACGGTTGCTGGAATGTCCGGGGAATGTCCCTCAGGATTCCTGGACATTGGAAAGCTGTCCTGCTGGTCTGTAAGTAGTTTATTATATTCCACAGTCCAGCTGGTCTGGCGTCAGTATTTCGCATGTTTGATGCTACAATTTCTATATCATCAAACCAAGGTGTACAAATGTGCCGTGGTCGTGTACTCTGCAGTATATGGGTGTCCGGTCATTACAGCCGAATCCGCCTCACACACTCACACTTTGTATAAGTTCACCCGATACTCCACATTACTGGTAGTAAACCAATTGCAAGAAACATTCCAGAGTTTAAAATGGTTAACACCAGCAACGACAATCCTATTCACACACACACTCAGACACACACACACACTCAGACACACACACACACACACACACTCACAGACACACACACACACACACACACTCACAGACACACACACACACACACACACACACACACACACACACATAGGCATAGTTTACATTTTATTGTACTTTGTAGTATAGCCCTGTAGAGAGAGATGCAACATTATATATTTCAAATAAGGAAAAAATAATATTGAGGTCTATCATTCAAAGTTGCAAACAAGATCGACAGTGAAGTACTGAATCCTCGCACGAGGCGTTTTACACAGGTTCATGCAGCGCAATCATTTTACCGATAAGAAAGGAAATTAGTCTTTTAACATAAAAAGTGGCAGCCAGGTAGCATTACTTTGTACATTCACCAAGAGCACAGAGAAACTGGTTGCCAAATGTTGGCATTCTCGAGATATTTGGCACTGTTGTGATGGCGTTTCATACATTCTAGAAAGTAGATGTCTGCACGAGAACAAAGGTACTCTATGATCACACGGTAGGATATCGTTTATAAATCCTAATATATAAAATATGCTTTTTCACTTTAAATTCAGCAGGCTGCATTATAGCAACGGGGCAAAAATCAAGCTACACCGGAGTCTTAAATGAAAAAGAAACAGTGATTCTTTTTCATTCCTATAAAATATTTTTTCAACATTCCTCAACGCTGCAATAAAGGGGAATAAAAGTAAGATTTTACATCCAAGGTGCACGGAATTACAGTATTCGCAAGGTAAAGAATGTAAACACAGTGCTCCATTCATGATACAGCCAGGTAGCAACACAATACAAAGGTTTGATTGATGTACAATACAGTGATGTGCTTGCTACATTCTCCCGTCCCGATGCTTGGCTGTACGCTGGCTTCTGCCAGTCCGCAAGAGACAAGCTTTAACGCGGGGTTAAAACAATGTCCGTGGAGACAAGAGTTGGAGACCAACGGTCCCTGACAATGGAAGCCTCACCTCATACCTGATCCTCTTCCCCCGCCCCTCCTCGTGTCTAAGCGTGAAATACAATAGCTGTTTTAGTAACACGGCTCACAGCTTTTTTTGTTTAAAGTGTCTCAAACTGCTTGCATTAACCAAGGGACTTGCTTAAAGGTTTCATGTCGAGCGCATCGCGGAGTCTTTTTGTTTAAACGCCAGAAGGTGATTTCTCTGCCATATTTTTCAACACGTCGTCAATTCTGTCATCTTCAATGACAACTGCAACGCAGAGAAACGATGAATTAAACGAACCCTCGCCGGGCTATAACGACCGAGGCACGGCGAGTGATTGCGAGCCGGCACAATGGCCCGACCGGGGGTCGGGAGGGCCATCCGGAGTTGGCGGGCCAGCGGGAAGTTTCACGTTGCATTACTAAACCACCCCAGCCGAAATATTCCCCCCCCCCCTTCCCTCCCTCCCGAAACTTACACGACCCCCTGCCCCCCAAACATTACCCCTGGGAAGTGCATGGCGTTAGCGGGAGGGGGACGTTTCCAGCGCGGAGTCCCGCCAGCGGGTCCGGTCACCTACCACGCTTGCTCCTGCCGATCTGGCCCAGTTTGGGCGCCCTCTTGTTCTGAGCGGGTCCGAAGAAATTGCTGGTGTCCTGGAGGCGGCAGGTGAACGGGGGTTGCCCCACCTCCGCCGCGTCGCCATAGTGCGCAATCTTTTCCTCGCTGTAAGGCATAACCTGGGACATGGCGCTGTCTCCGACTGTCGGGGCAGAGGGCAGGCAGTTGGAGAGCGCCGGCGAGGTGTAGACAGCAGCAATGCAGACACGCTCTGCACAGTCATTCAGCGCGCTCCTACCCACTCACATCCTCCAGGACTCCCGACCGCTCGCAGCGTCCCGGTAGCTTCCTGGCGTTTTGTTTTTTTGTTTAATTGGTTTACGGTTTGTTGCCGCCTATCTGTGGTTGGCGGTGACCCGGTGTCGATTGACTGCAGACGGAGCGGGCAGTCGGTGGGCTGATTCCAGAAGCGCGCAGCGCAAGTACATCACTCGCCGCCTCTCGCTGGGCTGGAGGTCCGCTCTTTGCATCTCTCAGCCTCTCTCTCTCTCTCTCTCTCTCTCTCTCTGCCCGGGTCTCCGGGGATGGAGTTACCTCCCCTCCCCTCCCGCACATGCTCACTCGGCGAAACTCAGCCAGGAGCTGGCACTCGCATTGATACCAAGGCTCCACCGTGCCCGGCGAGTTGGCAACTCCCGCAGCCCCAAGCGCGCACAGGGGGAGAGGGGAGGAGAGGGAGGGGGAGAGAGAGGGAGGGGAGAGGGGAGGGAGGGGGAGGGGAGGGGAGAGGGGAGGGAGGGGGAGGAGAGGGGAGGGAGGAGAGGGGAGAGGGAGGGAGGGGGAGTGAGAGGGGAGGGAGAGGGAGGGGAGGGAGAGGGAGGAGAGGGGAGAGGGAGGGAGGGGGAGTGAGAGGGGAGGGAGAGGGAGGGAGGGGGAGGGAGGGAGAGGGGAGGGTTCGACCGACCGCAGAGATTAACCAGAGCGGAGGGGAGCAGGGGGAGACAGGGACCGGGACCCGCAGGGCGAGGCGGCCCCGTCACCCCCAAACACCAAGAGGCGGCGAAGACAGAGCGGGGAGTCCCTCCACTCGCCTGCGGGCGGTCTCCGCAGTCTGTTGCATCGACCTTTCTGCTGACCCAGGGCATTCTGGCGAGAGTTTCTGTGCTGCCAGATGCTGCCCATGGGTTTACACACTGCACGGGGCAGCTAACGCGGATATTGTTAAATCTCGGTGCCAACAATAAAGGACGTTTCTTGTAATTGTCTTTGGGAAATTGTTGGACACGGTTTCTAGGAAGCCAACGGAGAGAAGGGATTCAGATGAGTTTATTGTCAGATACACCAGGGTACAATGGAATTCCCTGCTCGCCCGCAGCTCACAGAGTAAACAGTGGACATAGTGATAACGAATACAATAATCACAGCGACCAGCGCCAAAACAATGTACACTGGTGCACGTTGAAGTGCTGAAGTAACGAAAGTGGATGTCCCGTTCACTGCTGTGGGCAGCGTCCGGGCTCAGAGCAGCTTCACCCCTCCACGGGACACGGGGGCACTTCTCACCCGTCCCTGGTTGGGAAGCTGGTGTGAGTTTTGACGTTAGAGTATTGGTTTATTATTGTCACATGTACCGAAGTCCAGTGAAAAACTTTGTTTTGCATGCCATCCATACAGATCATTTCATTACACAGTGCCGAGGTAGAACAAGGGAAAACAATAACAGAATGTAGAATAAAGTGTTACAGTTACAGAGAAAGTGCAGGCAGACAATAAGGCACAAGGTCATAACGAGGTAGATTGTGAGGTCAGGAGTCCATTTTAGCAATACTAGGGGACCATTCAATAATTTTATAACAGTGGGATAGAAGCTGTCCTTGAGCCTGGGGGTACCTGCTTTCAGGCTTTTGTATCTTCTGCCCGGTGGGAGGGGGGAGAAGAGAGAATGTAAGATATCTTTATTAGTCACATGTACATCGAAACACACAGTAAAATGCATTTTTGCAGAGAGTGTTCTGGGGGTGGGGTCTTTGATTATGTTGGCAGCTTTACCGAGGCAGCGAGAGGTGTAGACAGGGTCCATGGAGGGGAGGCTGGTGTCCGTGATGTGCTGAGCTGCATCCACAACTCTGCAGTTTCTTGTGGTCCCGGGCAGTGGAATGCTCAATGTTAGGAAAGGCAAACTGGATTCAACAGTCGGGATAAGAATTTAAAAATATTGAGTGGTCAGATCCGATGAAACATCATCGATCTGAAACACTAGCTCTGTTTCTCCCTCCACAGGCGCTGCCCGACCTGCCGAGTGTTTCCGATATTTGTTTATTAAGAAAAACTAGTTCAGGAGAAAAGTTTGGGGTTGGAGATGTGTGAGGGAGGTGTGAGGCTGCTCTTCTTCACACAGGATATCAAGTCTAGACACAGGCCATTTGACACTACTAGCCAATGGTAGTTCCCCCTCTGCATTTAAATCTCTCAGTGTGACTTTCTGACCTTTTTCCCTCATATGAACATAGAACAATGCAGCACAGGAACAGGAGCTTTGGCCCACAGTGTCTGTGCTGAGCATGATGCCCATCCAAACTAACCCCACCTACTGCATATGCTCTGTATCCCTCCATTCCCTGCCTGTTCATGTGTCTGTCTAAATGCTTCTTAAACACCACTATCCTATCTACTTCCACACCTCTGCTGGCAGTGCGTTCCAGCACTCACCACGCTCACTTTAAATCTATGCTCTATTATTTGACATTTTCATCCTGGGAAAAAGACTCTGTCCACCCTATCTCTGCCTCTCATAGTTTTATAAACTTCTATCAAGTCTCCCCTCAGCCTCTGCTGCTCCAGAGAAAACAACCCAAGTTTGTCCAACCTCTCCTTACAACTAATACTCTCTAATCCAGGCAGCATCCTGGTGAACTTCTTCTGCACCCTCTCCAAAGCCTCCGCATCCTTCTTGTAACGCGGTGACCAGAAGTGCACACAGTACTCCAAGTGCAGCCTGACCAAAGTTTTATACAGCTGCAACAGGACTTCCCGACTTTTGTACTTGTCCATTTTCCCATTACATGATTCTGGATATCTGTCTCCACCATTCCCTATGGGAGTGAGTTCCACATTCTCACTGCTTTGTGGGAGAGCTGTGTGCTTGTGGGAAGTGAGTGAGTGAGTGAGTGAGTGAGTGAGTGAATGAGTGAGTGTGTGTGTGTGAGAGTGTGCGTGAGAGTGTGCGTGAGAGTGTGCGAGAGAGTGTGCGAGAGTGTGCATGAGAGTGTGCGTGTGTGCATGAGAGTGTGTGTGTGTGCGCGCACACAGAGGGATGGGTGCATGTAGAAGGAATACGTTTGTGTGGAAGGGTGTGTGTGTACATGTGTGTGGGGGTGGAATTCTTTACACGTGGAGGGGTGTGTGTGTGTGTGTGTGTGTGTGTGTGTGTGTGTGTGTGTGTGTGTGTACACACATGTAGAATGGGTATATATAATGGAAAAACACATGGAACAGGAGGACGAGGGCATCTGGCCCTTCGAGCTTGCCCTCCTGTTCATCGAGATCATGGCTAATCAACCTCAGCTCCATTTCCTGGTACTATCCCCACATCCCCTTAATGTCCAGAGGTTGATCAATGTCTGTGTTGAATGAACTCAGTGTTTGAGTCTCCACAGCCCTCTGGGACAGAGAATTCCAATGATTGACCACCCCGAGTGAAGGAATTGCTAAAACTCTGTAAAGGCACTGGCTCCATTACCAAGTCCCAACAGAGCTAATCACTCACTGCAGGTAATAGCAGCGCCAGGCACACCCATTCCCTCTGCTCTTTATAAAGCTGCAAAGGGCAATGACTCCATGCCTCTCTGTCAGACTCAGTGCGGCACTGTTACAAATGCATTGACTTTGCCCAGTAGTGGGGTTGGAAAACACTTATTCACACTCACAACTGTGTGGCCTGATTCTGCTCTAACTCCATCTACAAGTTTGCCAATGATACCACCATAGTGGGCTGCATCTCAAATAACGATGAGTCGGAGTACAGGAGGGATATAGAGAGCTCAGTGATACGGTGTCATGACAACAACCTTTCCCTCAATGTCAACAAAAGAGCTGGTCATCGACTTCAGGAATGGGGGGCAGTGTACAGGCTCCTGTCTACATCAATGGTGCTGAGGTTGAGAGGGTTGAGAGCTTCAAGTTCCTAGGAGTGAAATTCACCAAAAGCCTGTCCTGGTCCAACCATGTAGATGCCACAGCCAACGTGTCTCACCAGTACCTCTACTTCCTCAGGAGGCTAAAGAAATTTGGCAAGTCCCTATTGATCCTCACCAATTTTTATCACTGCACGATAGAAAGCACCTTATCTGGATGCATCATGGTTTGGTACAGCAACTGCTCTTCTGGGACCGCAAGAAACTGCAGAGTTGTGGACACAGCTCAGTAAATCATGGAAACCAGCCTCCCTTCGGTGGACTTTGTCTACACATCTCGCTGCCTTGGTAGAGCAGGCAGCATAATCAAAGACCCCACCCACCCTGGACATTCTCTCTTCTCCCCTCTCCCATCAGGCAGAAGATACAAAAGCCTGAAAGAACGTACCAGGCTCAAAGTTCCCTGGTACAATAAGATAGACTCTTAACCTCACAATCTACCTCGTCATAACCTTGCATCTTATTGTCTGCCTGCACTGCACTTTCTCTGTAACTGTAACACTATATTCTGCATTGTTGTTGTTTTACCTTGTACTACCTCGATCCACTGTGAAATTAATTGCTCTGAACGGTAGGCAAGCTTTTCACTGTACCTCGGTACAGGTGACAATAATAAACCAATTCTAATTCCATCTCACGGCCCTGTCTGAACAGCTGTCTCTGGCTACCCAAGACCCAAGGGATGGGGGTGATGGGGTCGTGAGATGGTGTTGGTCGTTTCTCTCACCTGGAGGTCCCTGACCAGTGGTGTTCCACAGGGATCAGTGCTGAGACCTTTGCTGTTTATAAATGATTTGGATGAAAAGGTTGATGGGTTGATTAGTAAGTTTGCAGATGACACAAAAATTGGTGGGGCTGTGGATAGTCAGTAAGGTTGTCAGAGGATACAGCAGGATATAGATCAGTTGGAGATATGGTCAGAGAAATGGCAGATGGAGTTTAATCCAGACAATTGTGAGTTTGTGGCACTTTGGAAGGTCAAATGTAAACTGAAATTATACAGTAAAAAACCTACCAAATATTGAAAGGCCTGGACAGAGTGGATAAGGAGAGAATGTTTCAGTTAGCAGGAAAGTCGAGGATCCGAGTGCACAGCCTCAGAACAAAGGGATATCCCTTCAGAACTGAGATGAGGAGGAATTTCTTCAGCCAGAGGGTGGTGAATCTGCGGAATTCGTTGCCACAGACGGCTGTGGAGGTCAAGTCACTGGGTGTATTTAAGGCAGAGATTGATAGGTTCTTGATTGGTAAGGGGGTTAAGGGTTACGGGGAGAAGGCGTGAGAATGGGGTTGTGGAAACAAACATCAGCCATGATTGAATGGCAGAGCAGACCTGATGGGCTGAATGGTCTAGTTCTGCTCCTGTATCTTATGGTGTTATGATCCAAATGGCAAGACCCTTAGGAGCACTGATGTAGAGGGATCTTGGGCTGCAAGTCCATAGCTCCCTGAAAATGGCAACACAAGTAGACAGGATGGTAAAGGTGTACGGCACGCTTGCCTTCATCGGTCAGGGTGCTGAGTATAAAAGTCAGGAAGTCACGTTGCAGCTGTATAAAACTTTGGTTAGACCACATTTGGAGTATTGTGTGCAGTTCTGGTCGCCTCATTACAGGAAGGGTGTGGAGGCTTCTGAGAGGGTGCAGAAGAGCTTCACTAGGATGTTGCCTGAACAAGAGAGTATTAGCTAAAAGTACAGGATGGACAAACTTGGAAACACAGGTGCTGAAACATGGAGCAACAAACAATCTGCTGGAGGAACTCAGCGGGTCGAGCAGCATCTGTGGGAGGAAAGGAATTGTCGACGTTTTGGGTCAAAACCCTGCGTCGAGTCCTGATGCAGGCTTTCGATCCAAAGCGTCGACAATTCATGGTTGGCATGGACATCATAGTCCCAAGGACCTGTTCCTCTGCTGTACTGTTCTTTGTCCTATGGCAGCTGGGGAACTTAAATTCAAGCAATTAAATAAATCTAGAGTTTAAAAAAAAATGTTAGTCTCAATTTCAGCGAGCACGAATACTGGCTAGTTGTAAGTATCCGCCTGGATCATTAATATCTTTCACAAAGGGCAGCTGGCCAGCCTTACCCTGTCGGGTCTACAGGTGATTTCAGACCCAGAAACATGGTCGACCTTAAACAGTCTCCTCAGTTCAGGGCTAATTTTGGATGGGTAAAAAATGCTGGCATTGCCAGTGACATCTACACCCCATGAATGAATTTTAAGATACGTGCATTCATATACCTTCTTCAACATAATAAAACATCCCACATGCAATTGCACGAGTCCCCTGCCCGAAGGTGGCCTCAGCTGCCCAACTGAACAGCAATGCTCAAAGTAGTAACAGATGGGACCTGTGCAGAACAGCAGACCACCAACTCCCTCATCGGTGGAGGGAGAAGTGAAAGTTTGCCCTGCGCTCTGCCTCTGTTTTGGGTTGTTTCTCTTCCTCTCTTACCTCACACGTGGTATTGTTTGCGGGGCTGACCACCCTCTTCACCTCTCCAGGACAGCACACTGATTAGGCTACAAAGCCACATGGCACCCGTATGGTCCACTGACCATTGGATTGGCCTTGATGTAGCTCCAACCGAGGGATGTCTCCTGAACTTGGTGTGGGGCAAAACAGGGCAGGAGAGTAGATACTCCACTGCAGCAATGGTGGGTGGTGGTCTTACTGGATATCGCACCTGGAAACCTCTTTTACGCACGAGGTGAAACACTTGCTGCCAGAAAACACTCAGTTCCTCCAGTTTATGAGTAAACCTTTTGGGGACAATGGAGAGTAAAATCAGTTTCCGCTTCTGACTGTGAATGAGTAGCAGAAGTGGACCACTCCACTCCCTATGCCTGCTCCACCATTAGATGACCTTGCCCAATCTGGATTAACTTCAAAGCCACACATTCCCACCTATCACGAGTACTTTTCCAACATCTCTCTCAGCAAGAAGCAATCGACATCTGCCTTAAAGAAGATGAAAGATTCTACATCCATCACCCTTTGAGGAAGAGAGTTCCAAAGAGTGACAACCCTATGGGGAGAAACAAATCACCTCATCTCTGTTGCCAGTTGGATGCAGGTTCGGGTTCCTGCCCCTACCTTTCCCCTATATGAATGACGTGTGGATTTTTACATTACCTTTTCTATGTTTGAAACCTTCATAACATTGGACTAAGAACCACACAACCCAATAGACATCAAGTGTTGCTAAGCAACAGGGAATTCAGATTAAAGTTCTTTAGCAGCAAATGTTTCAATCAGCAACTTATATGATCAGGAAGAAGGTACGGGGGGGGGGGGGGATGTCAGAGGTAAGTTCTTTTGACACAGAGAGTGATGGGTGTGTGGAACGCACTGCCAGCCGAGGTGGTGGAGGCAGATATATTAGGGACATTTAAGAGACTCTTAGATAGGTACATGAATGATAGAGAAATGGAGGGCTATGTGGGAGGGAAGGGTTAGATAGATCTTACAGCAGGATAAAATGTCAGCACAACGTTGTGGGCCAAAGGGCCTGTACTGTGCTGTAGTGTTCTATGCTCAATACCTCTCTCAGTGATACACACAAAATCCTGGAGGAACTCAGCAGGTCAGGCAGCATCTATGGAGGGAAATAAACAGTCAACGTTTTGGGTCAAGACCCTTCATCAGGACTGGAAAGGAAGAGGGCAGAAGTCAAAATAAAAAGGTTGGAGGAGGGGGAGGAGCATGAGCTGGCAGGTGACAG
This sequence comes from Pristis pectinata, assembly GCF_009764475.1. Taxonomy (NCBI): domain Eukaryota; kingdom Metazoa; phylum Chordata; class Chondrichthyes; order Rhinopristiformes; family Pristidae; genus Pristis; species Pristis pectinata. The sequence continues at coordinate 29,905,739 of NC_067430.1, forward strand.
GTGAGTCCAGGTGAGGGGGGGAAGGTAGGTGGGTGGGGGAGGGGGATGAAAGGGAGTGAGGTGAGAAGCTGCGAGGTGATAGGTAGAAGAGGTAAAGGGCTGAGGAGGAAGGAATCTGGTAGGAGTGGACAGTAGACCATGGAATAAAGGGAAGTGGGAAATAGGAGAGGTAGTGGGTAGGACGAGGGCAGAGAAGGGGAAAGAGGAGGTGAGGGAAGCCACAGGAATGAGGGAAAACAAAAGGGGAGGAAGGGGGAAAAAGAGGGGAGGGGTTACCAGAAGTTAGAGAAATTGATGTTGATGCCCTTCTGTCCCGAGTCTCCGGCCTCAATCCCACCTACCAGATTTGAAAGGAGCTGGAGCATCTCCCCCACTGGCAGTCAATTTGAGTATCCACTGGTCGATCACCCAAAACAGGCCCCAGTTTGGCGACGAGAACTGAGGAGAGGTTTGGGTTACATGCAGCCATTCGGGTAGAATGGAGACACAAGAGACTGCACCTGCTGGAATCTGGAGCAAAAAAAACAAACCGTTGGGAATCTAGGTGAAGGATCTCGACCTGCACATCGACTGTCCATTTCCCTCCACCGATGCTGCCTTACTCACTGAGTTCCTCCAGCAGGTTTTTTTTTACATTTGGGTAGGATATTAGATGGGGGCCAGTGCCGGGAGAAATGCTCTTCACATCAGAACTTCAGGTGAATGAATAAATTATTTTGCATTTGACGACTTTTGGCACAATTTTATCTGAAATAGAAAATATTCAAGTTACGATGTGATTCCCAGTCTTCCTGAATATGATGTTGCAGTGTCTTAAGAATATTGAAATAATAGCTGTGTTCACATCTGCACACACCTGTGAAAGGTAACAACTTCATACCCATTAACAAAAAAAGTTAATTCATGCATTAAATAATTATATTGTTGATAAAAGTGGCATGGATCTTTTTTTTTCTTATTCACAACCTGAAGATGTTCAGTATTTGATAACACATTTGCAAACCAACAGTTTTTGATGTTTTACTCTAAGGTTTCCACAAGATGGCAATCAAAGGCTTTGCATGTTGTAACATAAAGTTGTAACCAAGAGTGTGAATTTTGTTCAAGTGCCATTGAAGTGTGTGTTATAGAGTGTGAGATAACTACATGCTCCCAGTGGCACCTGGCCATCACCTCTATGAAGACCCACAAAATACAGTTGAGCCACGAGTTACACATAGATACCTTCCTGAAAAACACTGTTCAAGATGGAATGGTGTAACAAGGCATGAAGTCTGTGGGAAATAGGGGAATCGGGAATTGGTAAATTGGTTTATTATTGTCACATGTACCGAGGTACAGTGAAAAACTTGTGCATGCCATCCATACAGATCATTTCATTACAACAGTGCATTGAGGTAGTACAAGGGAAAACAATAACAATGCAGAATAAAGTGTTACAGTTATAGAGAAATTGCAGGCAGACAATAAGGTGCAAGGCCATAATGAGGTAGATTGTGAGGTCAAGAGTCAAAAGACTATCTCAATATACCAGGGGACAGTTCAAGTCTTACAACAGCAGGATAGAAGCTGTCCTTGAGCCTGGTGGTATGTGCTTTCAGGCTTTTGTATCTTCTGCCTGAGGGAAGGGGGGAGAAGAGAGAATGTACGGGCTGGGTGGGGTCTTTGATTCTGCTGGCTGCTTTACCGAGGCAGTGAGAAGTGTAGACAGAGTCCATGGAGGCTGGTTTCTGTGATGTGCTGAGCTGTGTCCACAACTCTCTGCAGTTTCTTGTGGTCATGGGCAGAGCAGTTGCCACACCAAACTGTGATGCATCCGGATAGGATGCTTTCTGTGGTGCATCGATAAGAATTAGTGAGGGTCAAAGGGGACATGCCAAATTTCTTTAGCCTGCTGAATACATTTAAACAGAAAATAGTGGAATTAAGAGCCTTACTGAAGCTTTTATTTACAAATTACAATTGTAGTTCAACTGAAGAGGTTTTAAAAAGTTGATCTGCTGCTTCACATTTATGGTCAGTTCCTTGAAAACTGAAAGGAGGCGGTCAAGGCTCTTCCTGCCAAGATCCACAATCTCTTCACGCAAGCTGAGCCCGAAACTGAAATCATCAAATGGCTGTAGATGAGAGGGCTGGCTTTGCAGGACTTTACTCTCTCTTCTCTCCACTGTTGCTGCTGGATGCAACAAACTACTCAAGGTCCTCATTGTTTTTGGTTGGTGGGAATCGATCAGCTTGACCACCTCCCCGTCCTCAGTGTCTCCAGCCTCACAATATCAGTGACCTCACCGCTGATGGCGAGGAAGCCTCTAATGTCACTGACAAGTTTGGGCCAATAGGCGTTCAAAGTTGACCTCCTCCCAGACCTCCTGGCTGATGCGCAAACTGTCCAAAAAGTTGTATTACCTCCAAACCTGCATGAGATTTTCCAACCTCCTTTCATCTTTAATAACTCCTAGGTGCATCGTTTGTAAAAATTGATGTTGTTCTGGGAAAGAAAAGTGTAACATGTTATCAAAAGGCACAACGACACCAATGGATGACCTGGTGTATTGCCCAGTGAGAAGCATGCCGAATGCGAGCTTTTGTGCTAGGAATTTCTTGTCTTCTGGGGCAAATGAGTTCAGCAGTCAGTTCTCAGAAACAACATCAGTGTCCCAGGCCTTTTGCTGGAACACCACACTATCAGCAAATTTTTCTTTAAGTCATACAGCATAGAAACGGGCCCTTTGGCCCAACTCATCCACTCTGAGCTAGTCCCATCTACCTGTGTTTGGCCCAGAGCCCTCTAAACCTCTCCTTTCCATGTACTTATCTAGATGGCTTTTAAATGCTGCTAATGTGCCCGCCTTTCTGGCAGCTTGTTCCAAATACACGCCACCCTGTGTGTGAAGAAGCTGCCCCTGATGTCCCTTTTAAATCTCTCACCTCTGATCTTAAACCTATGCCCTCTTGTCTTTAGCACCCCCTCCCTGCCTTCACCCTGTCTTTGCCCCTCATGATCTTGTTTACCTCTTGCTCTCACCTTTTACCACACATGGATTTCTGAGCTGGTACATTAAAAAAAATAGGTTTGCACAAAAGGGTTAATACATCTGGAAATGCCTTAAAAAGACTGGCCACACTTTGTTCCAACACACAAAGCGCTGGAGGAACTCAGCAGGTCGGGCAGCTTTTGTGGAGGGAAATGGACAGTCGACATTTCGGGTCGAGACCCTTCATCTGGACAGAGATGTGTCTTGCTTCAGATTCCAGCATCTGCAGTCTCTTGTGTGGCAACACTTTGTTGTTTTGTTAAGTCCTGTGGCCCATTTTCTTGTAAAAAAAAAGCCCTGCTTCATCACAGTTACAAACTTGAGCTGGTTCATAGCCTTTACCTGCAATAAATTCTATATTGCTCGCACCATCAACAGAGGTCATAGTCATAGAGTTGTACAGCAGAGACAAAGGCCCTTCAGCCCACGTGCCCATGCTGACCAATATGCATATTCAAGCTAATCCCATTTACAAGCACTTCGCCCATATCCCTCTAAACGCTTGTCATCTATTTACCTGTCTACATACTTCTTAAATATATCTAATGTACCTGCCTCAACCACTTCCTCTGGCAGCTGGTTCCAATATATCTACCACACAGTGTTTAAAAAAAAAGTTGCCCCTCAGGTTCTTATTAAACCTTTCACCTCTAACCTTAGTTCTAACCTCTGCTGGCAGTGCGTTCCACGCACCCACCACTCTTTGTGTAAAAAGCTTGCCTCTGACATCCCCCTTGTACCTTCCTCCAATCACCTTAAAATTATGTCCCCTCATGTTAGCCATTTTCGCCCTGGGAAAAAGTCTCTGACTGTCCACTCGACCTGTGCCTCATCATCTTGTACACCTCTACCAGGTCACCTCTCATCCTCCTCCTCTCCAAAGAGAAAAGCCCGAGCTCGCTCAACCTATCCTCATAAGCCATGCTCTCCAATCCAGGCAGCATCCTGGTAAATCTCCTCTGCACCCTCTCTAAAGCTTCCACATCCTTCCTATAATGAGGTGACCAGAACTGAACACAATACTCTGTGCGGTCTAACCAGAGTTGCATCAACAACTGTTTTCTGAACTGAATGTGTTTGTTGTACGATAGGTTGTTTGAGCCTAGAACTGCACAATGCCATCTCCAATTGTTGAAAGCCATTAATGGCTGCATATACTAAAAATGCTATTGCCAAGTAGTGAGCTGATTGGGCAATTCAAAAGCAAAACTGGGTCAATTCCCCATAAATCAAGCTTGCTGACCACCCAAATGTACAAGGTTAATTTTACATCTTAATTTAATTTTAACTACTCACTGCATTTTCTTGAAAAATCGGGCTGCTTCTATTGGGAATTGTTGTAGTTTGCTTCCTTTGGTCTTTAAGTAGATTGTCTTCTGAGTAAATAAGTTTTGCTTGCTGGGCAATACACCTAACTGTGAGTTGTAAGGCCCCTCCCCAGCTCTGCCTCATTGGCTGGTGCAGTCACAGTCATACAGCATAGAAACAGGTCCTTCAATACACCATGCCAAGTATCCACATATACTAATCCCATTTACCAACACTTGGTCCATGCCTTCTATGCCTTGGCAATTCAACTGTGAAAATATTCATGTCCACCACCCACTCAGTTCGTGCATTCCAGTTTCCAATCATCCTCTGGGTGAACAGGTTCTTCCTCAGATCCCTTCTAAACCTCATGCCCTTACTCTACATTATGGTTTTAGACTCCTCTCCTATGGGGAAAATTTTCCTACTATTTACCCTCTATCAACACCCCTCATCGTTTTGTAAACCTCTACCAGGTCCCTCGTCAACCTCGTCCATTCCAGGCAGAACAAACCCAGCTTATCCAATCTTTCCTCATGACTGAGACACTCCACCTCGGGCAACACCCTGATTAATCTCCTACATCCTTTTAAGAAATACTCTCATGCACAGAAAACCAGTGCCAGAAGCTGTAAAGTTACATCTCTTGAAGGATAACAAGGAAATACCAACACATTTATCGGTAAGGTTCTTTACAACTACTTCTATTGTGTCAGGCAATCCTGTGTTCCAATATTTCAGTCTAGCCCAACGTTAAATATTTCATTACATATTTATTTTTTGTTCAAACAGGACTACATATTACTGGATAATTGATGCTACATGTTAACTTAGCTTTTGATCTACTGATATATTCTTTGGGAAGCATGAGAGTGAATGAGAGATAAGGCTGGTGGTCCAGCTTGCTGTTTCACTTTATCCGGAGTCACTATTAATTCTGTTAGTCATGTCTTCCCACTCATTTAATCATATTTTCCTGAGAGCAGCTATGACTTGTTATTATTCTCCAGTTACTCCTCTGACCTTTTGTAGGAGGCAAGAATTTTAACTTTGGTCCAATTTCTTTGATTAACACCACAAGTTCAAAGGGAGGATTTTTGATGTCTGAGAAGACCATCAATGCTTTCCTAAGGGTCCAGTACCATCCAACTGAGGTTTTCTTCAAACAAGATGTGCATGGCATGAAGCACACAGCAGACTTGCACTAATATCGATTGACATGCTTCCCTTACATAAGCAAATTAATTCAAGTCTACATAGATTTAAGCAGGATCTGTGTACGGGAATGAAGTTAACCACAGATCTGAAAAGGTTTTTAAATTCTTTACAAATATAACAATACAGTACAGCAAGTAACAGTATTGAATAACAATATTCCAGTACCATAACTTGATCTACTCCCAAAAACATACCTCTCGTTAATATTACACAATCAAAATCACATGTTTTTAGGTTGAGGTTACTTGCCCCTCAACAACACACAAAGTGCTGGAGGAACTCAGGTCAGGCAGCATCTATGGAGGGAAAAAGACAGTCGATGTTTCGGGTTGAGACCCTTCATCAGGACCCCCGACCTGAACCGTCAACTGTCCGTTCCCCTCCACAGATGCTGCCTGACTCACTGAGTTCCTCCAGCGCTTTGTGTGTAGCTCCAGATTTACAGCACCTGTAGTCTCCCTTGCATCTCCCACCTGCCCCTCACCCTGTTCCACCATTTAACAGGATTAGGGTTGATCTGACTGTAATCTTAAATCAGAATTACTTTCCACCAACGATAACCTCTCATCCCTTCCTTACTGAGTTACCTATTTACCTCTGCCTTAAGAATATTCAAAAAACTTTGCTTCCATCTCCACTTGCAGTAGAGGGTTCCTACGGCAATCAACCTCAGAGATTAAAAAATGTTTCATTTTTGCCTTAACTGGGCAGTTCCTTATTCTTAAACAACATTCCTCTATTCCTAGATTCTCCTGTAGGAGGATTCATCCTCTCCAGATGCACCCTATCGAGACCCCTCAGGATCTCATGTTTCAGTCAAGTCCCCACTAGTTCAATCCATCACAGAAACCAGGCTCCCCCCCCCCCCCCCCCCCCCCCCCGGAGACTGTCTACACTTCTTGTTGCCTCTGAAAAGCAGCCAGCATCATCAAAGACCCCTCCCACCCCAGACATTCCATCCTCCCCCTTCCACCAAGCCGAAGATACAGAAGCATGAAAACATGCACCACCAGGCTCAAGGACAGCTTCTATCTCAGTTATAGGCCTCTTGAACAGACCTCTTATATGTTAAAGATGAAATCTTGACCTCACAATCTACCTCGTCATGACCTTGCACCTTATTGTCTGCATGCACTGCACTTTCTCTGTAACTGTAACACTTTATTCTGCATTCTGTTATTGCTTTTCCCTTGTACTACCTCAATGTACTTGTATTTTAAAATGATCTGTATGGATGGCTTTCAAAACTAAGTTTTTCAGTGCATCTCGGTACATGTGACAATAATAAACCAATCCCAATTCCAAGATCCCAGTAGGGACACTGAGCGACTGTGGTTATGGAACCAGAAACTGGTCTAGTGTTAGGATACTGGGAAGTAACTGGATCAATGGAGGAGAGAGGGAGGAAGGTAACCATGTTGATTGACGAGAAAATAACTGTGAGGACTTGGTAACTAGCACACTGGGGAGAGGATAACCAATTCATCAGGAGGGGGGAAGGCAGAGGAAAACGACTCTCTCAGTAACCAAAGACACAAACTGCCTCAGCTAGGAAGGGTAGAGGTAATAAGTGAGTTTGCTTAGACAGGATAGTTGCTGAGGAACAACCACAGGGAGAACATGGTGCTTGTGGGATGCTTCCAGCCATAGCTGAGGGGCAGATAACCAAGTTCCTCTGTTCCACACAGGCTATCTGAGCAAAGAATGCTGAGAAACAATGTGTGTAGGGAAGGGGTGGGGGGGGGGGGTCAGGAAATAGGCTTAATGGCGCACTGGGAGAACAAGAAAGTTGTGCAATGTGGGTGAAGTCCATGAGTGGAAAAGGATGAGGGAGGTAATCAGTCCACATCAGATTAGCTTAGATGGGAATCTTGGTCGGCATGGATCAGTTGGGCCAAAGGGCCTGTTTCCGTGCTGTATGACTTTATGACTTAATCAGTCCAAGATGCAAAAGCAGGGAATAGGAAAATATTGAAACTTATGGTCCAGACTTGGGGCAGGGGAACTGATGCAGTGATAATGATAGATACAAGGGGGAAGATCTTCTCTGAGGGTGAGGAATTTTGAACTTCTCTACCCCAAAGACTTCTGGAAGCTGTGTCATTGACTATAAACAGGGTTTTGGACTATGAAGGAGCTGAGATGTACAGCAGAGGTGAAGGCCAGATCACTCATGCTCTTTTTGAGTGATGGAGTAGATTCCAATTTAACCCTGCTCCTGTTTCTTAAGGTGACTGGAGAGGGAGGAATGATTTTAAAGGTTTCTTTCACAGTGTACATTTTCTCCAGATGAGAGGATGTCACTTTTTTGTTTATGACTACCTGCACTGGACCCAATCCCAACACAATCTCTTTTGAGATAAGCATGCTGATGTAATGGACAATAGTGTTTGCCAGTTAATAAAATAATAAAAAAAATTACAGATGCTGGAAATCCAAAATTAAAAACAAACAGAAAATGCTCGAAACACTCAGGTCAGGCAGCATCTGTAGAAAGGGAAACAGAGTTAATACTTCAAGTGCAGGTTGGACTCAAAGCATTAAATCTGTTTCTCCTTCCACGTAGTGTTCCAGAAATTGGCAAAGTTTAGCTATCAAAATCCCCAAGCACAGCATCATCCAACAAGCAAAAATATTTCAGGCAAAGTGTAAAGCAAAATAAATACATTCTCGAGGGTAGGAAATCTATTGTCCTTGGGCAATCCAGTTCAGGCAGGATTTCATCAAGGTTGATACTCAACCAACTTCTGACCTGCATTCATGTCAAAGGCAATACGGGATGGGTAATAAATTCCTGCATGCCCACAACCCCGAGAAATAATAAAAAACATGCTCATTAAAGTTCCTGCCTCCATCCACCTGAGGAAAACAACTTTCTAGTAATAATTTCTGAACGATTACTTTGAACATGATGGTTACTTTCATAACCTGTTCTATTTGCACATGAAATTAGAATAAGACAACACCAAGGATGCATCAGTTGCCATTCTTTCCCAGATCTCGCAAGCCGATCGTTATGTGGTTCCCAACCAATGCAATTGGCAGGATATGTTGTGTGGGTTGTTTAATGCAATGCACCTCAAATTAGCAGTATATTTTAAACCCTACAACAACTTGCATTTACAAAGCTCCTTTAACACCGTTAAAACTTACAAGCACTTCAGAGCACCAACGTCAGACAAAATCTGACACCATCCCACACAAGAATTTCAAGGGTGGTGACCAACAAATGGTTAAAGCAAATTCTCAGGAACATCTTAGAGGGGCTGTCAGGTGCAGAAGCATTGTGCTGAGGGAGTGATTAGGGCCTTGGCAGCTGAAAGCACAGCCACCAGTGGTGATTAAATTTGGGATGCTCAGAAACTAGAGAAGTGCAGATATTACAGTGAGTTGCAAGGCTGAAGGGGATTGAATTAGGTGGTTTCAAAGTCAATGTCTTGCACTGTGACATGGACATTTTTCAGTTATTAATCTTTATGTCAATAGTAGTTAAGACCAAAATTAGGATTTCTAATCTGGCAAGTCTCAGATCTAAATATATAGCATACATCAAGACCCCTCAATTCAAAACTCTTAACTAAATATACACTGGGGCCTTCAACTTTTAAACACTTTTCTTGACAGTTTAGGGTGATGCTACATTGACCACATATTGCACCTTTGGTCCAAAAGCTGTATTTAGCCATTGTGCCTTAAAAAAATTATAATTTCTTCATATTTTTAATGTGCACAATGAAGTCTGTATCAATTATCAATTCATTTCTGTACAAGTAATTCGATATTATAAGAAACATAATAAGTTCAATGAAAAGGTTGGAAGGAGAAATACCTACAAGAGCAGAAGGTTAAAAAATACATGAAAGTCACCTTAGACTGGAGAGGGTGCCATTTTGGGGAATGCCTTCAAGTATTGAAGGGTACCAAAAGCTCTCACATGGGGTGAGCCTGCTCTACACCATTACACTGCTTAGAACAAGCAGGAAATTTCACTGCCAGAATCAGTATCAGGTTAGTTGTGCTTTAGGTCAATCGCGGGGCTGAAAATCAGGATCAATAAAGCAACCTTATTTCCACCAATTGTCTTAAAATTGATCCTTAACTTCAGGATTATATTAGAGGAGGGTGAAGGTTAGGACACCATAATAAATGACTGTAAAGTACATAATTTAAAATAGACCCAAGAGAATAAAGGCAACAGTAAAGAGCGATCATGGGTTAATTAACAGGAAGCAGAATCATTCTGGGTAGAGCACTGGTGGAAGCGGTTTGAGAGCTCCCAACAGTCATGATATTGTGAGTGTTAATTGGTCAGGGTGGAGGTAATCATGAAGGTCTTTTATCTTTGTATAGATTGGACAAATTAATTTGGCAAAGCTGATTGGAAAGACACATTGATTCAATGCATCCAAGACAGATTCAGTGTACATGCTCCTGTTTACATCAACAATGCTGAGGTCAAGAGGGTTGACAACTTCAAGTTCCTAGGAGGGAATATCACCAATAGTCTGTCCTGATCCAGCCATGTTGACGCCACAGCCTAGAAAGCTCACCAGTGCCTCTTCTTCCTCAGGAGACTGAAGAAATTTGGCATGTCCCCTTTGACACTCACCAAATTTTATCAATCCACAATAAAAGTATTCTATCCGGATGCATTATGGGTTGGTACAGCAACTGCTCTGCCCATGATTGCAAGAAACCGCAGAGAGTTGTAGACACAGCTCAGCACATCATGGAAACCAGTCTTCCCTCCATGTCTACACTTCTCACTGCCTCAGTACAGCAGCCAATATAATAAAAGACCAAGTAGATAGGGCTGTAAAGAGTGCCAAATCTATCACAGGTAGGTAGGGTCGTAAAGAAAGCTTTCGACACTTTGGCCTTCATAAATCAGGGCATTGAGTATAGGAGTTGGGGTGTTATGTTGAAGTTGTACAAGACGTTGGTGAGGCTGAATTTGGATTATTGTGTGCAGTTCTGGTCACCTACCTACAGGAAAGATATCTATAAGCTTGAAAGAGTGCAGAGAAAATTTACAAGGATGTTGCTGGGACTTGAGGACCTGAGTTATAGGGAAAGGTTGAATAGGTTAGGACTTTATTCCCTGGAGCGCAGGAGAATGAGAGAAGACCTTAGAGGTATACAAAATTATGAGAGGTATACATAGGGTTAATGCATACATGCTTTCCCCCCCAAGATTGAGTGAGACCAGAACTAGCGGATATAGGTTTAGGGTGAAAGGTGAAATATTTAAGGGGAATCTGAGGGGGAACCACTCAGAGGGCGGTGCGAGTGTGGAACGAGCTGCCAACAGAAGTGGTAGATGCGAGTTCAATTGTAACATTTAGGAGAGGTTTGGACAGGTACATAGATGGGAGGGGTTTGTTGGGATATGGTCCAGGTGCAGGTAGATGGGACTAGGCAGGATTAGGTCAGCATGGACTAGATGGGCTGAAGGGCCTGCTTCTGTGCTGTAGTGCTCTGTGACCCCACCTATCCCGGACATTCTCTCTTCTCCCCTCTCCCATCAGGGAGAAGATACAAAAGCCTGAAAGCACATACCACCAGGCTCAAGGACAGCTTCTATCCCACTGTTATAAGACCTTTGAACAGTTCCCTAGTACAATAAGATGGACTCTTGACCCCACGATCTACCTCCTTACGACCTTGTACCTTATTGTCTGCCTGCACTGCACTTTCTGTGTCCTTAACACTTTATTCTGCGTCCTTAACACTTTATTCTGCACTCTTTTGTTTTACCTTGTACTACCTCAATGCTCTGTTGTAATGAACTGATCTGTATGAACAATATGCAAGACAAGTTCTTCACTGTACCTCAGTATGTGTGACAATAATAGACCAATTTACCAATCTCATGGCACCAACTTGGAACCAGGGTATTTTAGAACATCACAGGAACAGGCCCTTCAGCCCACAAATTTTATACAATGTCTTAAGTTCTGAGACAGGTCTGATTAGTAATCTTACACTAAGGGGCTAGGAAAAGTGATCACAGTATTTTAGAATCTGACATTGAGTTCAACCATGACTCACACTGAAAAAATCCCTTTTTTTGATGAAGGGAACCCATTGTACAAGGGGCACAATGGCCAAGGTATGTGGGGAAGTTGGATTAAAAAGGTCTGCGAATGGCAAGAAATATTTCCTTATCCTCAATAAATATATATATTCCTTTGTAAAACAAGCTCCGCAGGAAAAGTGATACATCCACAGCTAGGAACAGAGATCAAGGAGGTGAATATTTAACTATTGTACAACAGGACTATTCTGGAGACAGGATCCCTACAAATGGGGCATGTTTTTGGAATAGGTAAAGCCTCATAACAATGATCGCATGAACAGATGTGTCCGCATTGCAGGAACACACAGTTCCGGTCCCTGATCAGGCAGATGGCACATGCATTTTGAGGGACCTCGTCTTCCATTAAGCCAAGCTCCTGCATACATTGTTTCTTCATTGCCAGCTTCTCTTCTTGCTGCCTTGTCTGTTCCTGTTTCATTTTGCGGTGTTTATATTGCTGCCATAGTATGTAAAATATGGCAGCACAGGTTGCAATTCCAAACGTAACAGTCAGGACTTTCCATTGCTTTACCTTGGACTCGTGCTTTTGAACTAGGGACTTGAAGTTGAGCCTGCAAAAGTAGTACTGCAGCCCTTGTTTTGGAGGCTGAAGTTTTATAAGATTATTGTCCAAAACAAGCTCGCCAACCCCGGTTACCACATCTCCAGCTCTTAGCATTTGTTCCACCTCCGTGATCCCCTTTGGCCGTTCACCACTAATATAATGAACAACGATGTTAGGAAGTGTCTGCACTACAGGGTGGAACTTCTCATACACAGTTTCCAGGTCCAGTTTGGATGACTCCAAGGGTTTCGTCACCCTCACTGTTATGTTAAGGTTGCCATCAGTCAGCAGAAGGTCAAAGGGTACAGAATTAGTCCTCTGATGAATAATCTTTTCACAGTCGTTCCTATCGAAAGCAAACAGTCAAATCGGCAGGTGAAGGAATACAAGCAGCAACTCTTGTTCATGCAAAACCTCTCCTCAGTGAACACAACAGTTTACTTAATTTATTTAATGCATTCCCACTGGTTCCAAGGAGAAAATACCGATTTCCCAACTGAATATTTTGCCTTGTTTTTCCAAACTGCATTACTAACATGGAGATAATTAAATGAGGTTATTCTCTTTAATGGCTCAGTAGCAAATTAAGGGTTGATGAGTGCAAGTCTGAGCAGTTCTCTGGAACAGTATCAGGTCAGAAAGCAGACAACCCTACTCTTTGCTACGGAGCTGTGCTGTAATGTACGGGTCACCCTGAGCAATTCACCTTCAGCAGCAAGTGCTCCAAAAGGTACCAATACTTGATGACACCTCAATATCTTGTTTCATTGAATATTGAACCAAACGTTATTCCTTCTTTCTTCGATTTTATGGCTCATTTTGATATTGGAAAGCAAATGCTAATTTTACAGAACTAAAGCTATTCAAATGTTAAAATGGACTTTATTACATGAATATTCTTAATAAACAATTAATCCAACTTTAAAATATGAAAACTATATCTTCTCGCCTTTCACCACTCTCCTCCGTTACACAGCTGAACTTAATCTACTCGAGCAAGTAGCAAACTTTGAAACTACTCGCACGCTTTATTCACATTTCCAAACACCAATTTCAGAGGGGGATGTATTATCTAAACAGGTTATCTATCACACACTTATACTGTTTAAAAAAAGACCAGATTTTCAATAATTTATGTTGCAATTTATCCATGAATTAAGTAACCTGTACCTGACAGTTAGGGTGTGCCATTTAACCAGCAAGCCCATGTATATAGAATATATATTGAAAGCCTGAATGTCCAGACTTAAGAACAGCTTCTTCCCCACTGCTTTCAGGCTCCTGAACTATTCATCGCTTTCACAGCCCCTTCCCAATGGTGCTGCCATGTTCTTGGACTCTTAACTCTGCCTCTCTCAGTTATTCCATTATTTTCTTTAGTTCTATTTTGCAGTACATCAGATTGCACTACAATCGTTGCACCATTCTGCTGTTTTGTAGTTATTAGTATCATGTATACTGTTTACTCTCTGAGCTTCATGCGAACAAGGAATTTCATTGCACATGGTTTATATGACAATAAACTAGTCTAATCATAACAGATTAAATGTGAAGTTTGCAAATATATTCATGCACCAAGGACTATGGATAGTTCACACTAGGACAACATACACTGAATTGCAAATGTTATCCACCTCAACTGAATTCATTTTATGATCATTCTTCTATATGTTCCTTAAAAGCAGCTTTGAGGAGCATAGCTGGAAGCTGATTTTTTTCCCTGCAATAATAATAATTAAGTCCCGTTAACTTTTTCATTTTATCTCAGCAAGTTTATTCCTACATATCTGGTAAATTAAAATATGTAATACTTTATTTTTAATCAAAACGTAAAGTTGTGATTTGCAGTTCCAAGTAGCAGAGCAACAATAAAATTGAATCTAAAGCAAGATACTGCAGATGATGCCTCTGGAATTAAAAATAAAAAAATCACTGAATTGCTCAGCAGATCAGGCAGCACCTGTGGACAGACAATGCTTCAGACTGACACTTCTTCTGTCAGATATGATCGACCCTCTGTTCACAGTACAAACTTACCAAAGGTGCGTGGTCCGATTCCAAACTGCATTATGCTCTTTTAAAACCAACCGGTGTATTACCCCTTTGCAACCATCCACAAACTGGCTATTCAGGGTCTCATTGACAGGGATAACCGAACCTAAAGCAAAAAAAAGACTGTAAGTCCAATACCAATTACCAGCTATCCGCACAGATGGCTTCTCTGTAATGTGAGCACACACCAACTCTGCACAACAAATCATAGCAATGTCTCCCGCTAATGAATGGTTAAATGTGGAACTCGAAATGTTACTGAGGTCCATTACTCCTCAGGCTGCTATTATCACCTACACTCTCATCAAAGTCATCAATGTAATACTGTGAACTCCAGAATTTGCTTGGTAGTCTGTTTGAAAAAGGGCAGGTGCATGAAAAGACCAATTTTTAAGAAGCTTGATGAGTGATAAATATTAAAGGGCCTCTCTGAATGTGAGGAATTAAGTTTACAAACATGGAGGCTAATTCCCTAACTAAATAAATGTTGTAAATCTTTTAAAATATTTGTACATTGTGTACAGATACATTTCCATACTCTCTCTCAATCCCACCTGCATCCTTCAATCATTTTGTTTTCTGAACTTGGTTTTAATCTATTTTCCTCTTTGTCCTTCCTTGGACTCTGTACCTCAGTGTGAATTCCCTAGTGTGATGGGTTGAAAAGCCTCTCTGTTTCTTGGCCTGTTCACAGAGGACACCACCCTGGTGTCGACATGAGATTAGAGGAACTGTCCAGCAACCCAAACTTACATATATTACATACCGTTCTCTACAGAAAGTTACTACTGAATCGGCTGCCGTTGCCCTTTCAGCTAATGCACTAATAGTTATAATCCAGTGTAATAATTTCTCCTTAGATCCCATTCTGTCCATGGAATCCATAACCTGTGTGGCATCCACATTGCCTAGCTGAAAACGAAATAAAAATGCTCTTTTTGGAGCTGCTTCACAGAAGACCATATTGGGAGCTGTTACGAACCAGCAACAAAAGAAACACACTGAGTCATGATTCAGTGTTAAAAACTATTTTATTAATCACTACTTATAATAATACGAAAAATAGAAGTAAAAATGTTAAACCTTGAACATTAACCCCAAAAACTAAACTCTTTGTGTGTGTGTGGCAAAGTCCCAAACTCCAAGTCCAGGAATGGTTCTTAAAGTTCAGTTCCGCAAGCCATAAGGTGAAACATGAGCAAAGGTTTCTTCAACAACCACTGTTGACTGAAGATAAGACGTAGATGTAGAGAACATAGGGAGAGTAATTACGAAATCCAAATGTTCCACGATGGAACCCAAACAACACCTCAGTGTTTACTCGGTAGTGACTTCCTCACCCCGAAAAGCATCCAAATTGTGGCCGTCCACACAAATACCTGTTTCCTTCTACAGGTCAGCAACAAAGTGAACTCCACCGGATTACTTCCAATTCCCATACATGGATTTCAATGGCAGACACAGTTATCGTTTCTCATCCATCGATAGAGAAACTAGCAGGCTGGTGTCTCTCTCCCTTTTCTCTCTCTCTCTTCGACTGACGTCTTCAACAACGTCATTATGTCCTTTATCTTCTATTGACGTAAGCACGCCACACACACACACACACACACAACTAACTTTATCTTAAAGGGACATTCACTGAGTCCGTAACAGAGCTACATCAACATCTTAGCAGTGTGGTTCTCTCGTAGGTCTTCACATAGTCCCAGAATGAATAAGAGCTTCAGGTTGACACTTTCTTTTTGACAAAGGCAATGTATTTCAAACTGATTCAACATGACGGTGCCATTCCAAAATGATGCAAAAACTGCGAGCATTTATAAGTCAGAACACGGTGAGATGGGAAGTACAATAAATGTCAATGCTTCAGGGAGATAGTCAACATAGCAGCAACTGTTGCTGAAAACCCTGCGTCAGACACAATCCCTGCTGGTTCAGTCCTCACGCAATGAATCATGCTGCCCATCACAGAGTGAATGGTGACAAAAGTCACGTGGTTTTACCGTAACGTGAGCATTCACCAAAAGTCACGAGTTGGGTTAAAGTGTGCAGCTCTGACTGTATGTGTGGTTGGGAAGTAGCAGCTCACAAAAGAGTAGATCGTCAGGTGTGCCACCAAGTCAGAGTTATACAGAATGGAAATAGGCCCTTCAGCCTAACTCATCCATGCCAACCAAGTTGTCGACCTGAACTAGTCTCATTTGCCTCTGTTTGGCCCCTATCCCTCTAAACCTTTCCATGTACCTGTCCAAATGTCTTTTAAACATTGTTATTGTACCCGCCTCTGCATCCTTCCTCTGGCAGCTCGTTCCACATCATCACCACCACCCTGTGTGAAAAACTTGCTCCTCAGGTCTCTTTTAAATCGTTCCCTTCTCACCTTAAATCCATGCCCTCTAGTCTTAGACCCCCCCTACCCTGGGAAAAAGACTGTAACCATTCACCTTATCTACATCCGTCATGATTTTATAAACTTCTGTAAGGTCACCCCTCAGACTCCCACATTCCAGGAAAAGAAGTCCCAGCTTATCCAGCCTCTCCTTGTAACTCAGGCCATCCAGTCCTGGTAACATACTTATGAATCCTTTCTGCTCAATGACATCCTGCCTATAGCTGAGTGACCAGAACTGCACAGTACTCCAAGTGTGGTCTCATCGACTTGTACATTTGTAACATGACATCCCAACTCCTGTACTCCATGCCCTGACCGACGAAGGCAAGCATGCCAAACACCACTTTCACCACCCCATCTACCCATGTCTCCACTTTCAGGGAACTACGTACCTGTAACCCTTGGTCTCTCTATTCTACAACACTCTCCAGGGCCCTCCCATTTACAGTGCAAGTCCTGCCCTGGCTTAACTTACCAAAGTGCAACACCTCGCACTTATCCAAGTTACGTTCCCTCTGCCACTCTTTGGTCCACTTTCCCAGTTGATCTAGATCCCATTGTAATCTTATAAAACCTCTTCACTGTCCACTATACCCACCAATTTTGGTGTCATCTGAATACTTACTAACCATGTCAATGATATTTTCATCCAAATCATGAATACAGATAACAGTGGACCCAGCACCGACCCCTCAGCACACCACTGGTCACAGGCCTCCAATCTGAAAGACAACCCTCCATTCCCACCCTCCAACTCCTTCCACCAAGCCAACTTCCTTTTATTAAATTGACTAGTTCACCCTGGATCCCATGTAATCTAATCTTCTGGACTAGCCTACCATGCAGGATCTTGTCAAAGGCCTTGCTAAAGTCCACATAGACAACTTCTACTGTTCTGCCCTCATCAATCCTCTTCTGGCTGAAGTGAAAAGAAGCAATGCTTGGAGTTTAAGAGATACATGAAGGGAGGGAGGGAGGTAAGTAACTGGTGAAAGAAGCACTGTGGAATAAGGGGGATAAAACGGGTAGTAGGAAGACATGCATGAACTCAAGCCTACAGAAAAGAGCATTTCTCCACTAATGCAATTATTCCAACCCCAGAACATCACTGCAGTTCACAGCAATGCCTGGTGCTACACTATCTACATCTGTTTCATCAATGGTCTTCCTTCCACCTTAAGGCCAGAACTAGGATGTTCACTGATGATTGCACAATGTTCAATACCATTTACAACTCTTCAGCCAATGAAGCAGTCCATGATGCACGCAATATATATGCAACATATAGGCACGGCCTAATAAGTGACAAGTGACACTTGTGCCACAATGGCCATCTCCCAGAAAGGTCCACCTATTCTTGATAGTGTGGTATTAACATCGCCAAATCTCACAACATCAACACCTTCTAGTCACCGTCAGAGAGATTAGTAGACTGGGACTGCGCTCTACAGAATTTACGAGAGGAGATCCCTTCAAAACTTGCTCTATTCTTAAAGAGCTTAACAGGTTGGATACAGGAAGACTATCATTTTAAGATGAGGAGTCTTGGAGACAATTTCAGAACAAAAACATAGGCAGTTTAGGGCCAAGATGAGAAAAAAAACGTCTTCACTCAACAAGGGTGGTGAATCTTGGAATTTTCTACCCAACACAGTTGTCATGGTCATTTAAAACAGAGTCCATAGAATGGTGATATATAATTCAAAAAGGCCTACTACTGCTCCTGTTTCTAATATCTTTATCAACCAGAAACTCAACTGGACCATCTACATAAATACTATGGCTACAACAGCATCCCAAAGGCATTCCATCATCTAAAGCAGCATGTTGGAAAACTCTCCACTTGCCTGGATGAGCACAGCTCAAATACTCAGGACGGTTAACACACATGCACTGCAGTTACTCATTCAGTCTACTCCAACAAGATCTCACAAACCCCAAACCTCTAACACTGAGGGTAATAGCAGCAAGCACACGGGCATTGCAACGCCAGCGGGTTCCCCTGCAGGTCACACATCACCCTGATCTGGAAATATATCACTGGTCCTTCGCTGCAACTTACTCTAATTCCTAGAGCAACTTACCAAACAGCACAGTGGGAGTATCTTTACCAGAAGGACTGCAGTAGTTCAAGGCAGTGATTACCCACCACTTTCTCAAGGGCAATCAGGGATGGGAAATAAATGCTGGTCTTGTTAGTGACACCCAGATCCCCAAGAACAAGCAAGTAAAATATAGATAATCCATGTAGTGAAGCAGTCATAAATAACACTAATACATTGTACCTTCTACCACAGCATATGGAAGGCATTTCCCTGGTGCATTGAGCAGAACGGACTTGAGGTCTTGATCCAATGGAAATTTTGGTGCTTCCTAAAAAATTAACACATATATATGGTAAAACATCTTCCCAGACTGCAGCGATTTAAATGATTCTGCTTCAGAATCAGAGACTACCAGCTGTACAGAGGAAAACCAAACAATCCTTAAGCACAGGCTGTAATTAAGAAGGTGTGATGAAGTGAATCAAAAAGTAATTTGGGACTTGGTCTGATGATGAATCTGCAGAGCAAAAGCTTATTACATCCTAAGGAACAGACCCAAGGGAATGATTTGTCGACTGCATTTCCTATGTTGCATGCGTTCCCGCAGACATGCAATGCTCCACTGACAAACCCAACCTTAATGTTGGGTAACAGCCAATTGGAATTGTTTCTTAGATGCCTTGCAACTTTTTGAATTGAATTTTCAATATTAGTGCAGTGTTATTGGCTCTGTGCCAGCTCCAGAACATAAGAAATAGGAGGAAACCACTTGCCATTCATGCCTGCTCCTCCATTTAATAAAATCATGGCTGATATTTTATTTCAGCACCATTTCCCTGAACTAACCCCATGTCCCAATTCCCTTAACAACTAAAACATGAATCACTCCCTGTCTTCAATATAAACAGCAACAGCTTCCACAACCCCCTTGGACAGAGTATTCCAAAGATTCACGCACCTCTAGGTGAAGAAACTTCTCGTGTCTGAGCTAAATGGGCAAACCTTTAAGTTGACACCCCAACCAGGACAAACATCAACTCCGCATCTAACCTGTCATGGCTTTAAGAATGTTGTACACTTCAATGACGTCACCTATTTTTCTTCTCAACTCCAGCTGAAGGCCTGGTCTGCTGAATCTCTTCTCATGTGACAAATCTGCCATCCAAGGGATTGATCAGGTGAACATTTGCTGCACTCGTGTCCTCAGTACATCCTTCGTTAAGAAGGGAGACTTGCACACAATATTGCAGATGGAGTCTCAACAGGGCTCTGTATAATTACAGCAAGTCTTCCCTACTCCTGTACTCAAATCCTCTTGCAATAAAGGTTAACATACCAATTTTATCCCTAATTGCTTGCTGCACCTGCAGGACACAAAACACAAAGTTAACAAGGACTCCCAGGTCCCTCTGAACCTTTCAGTCTCTCACCACTCCAAAAAACCCATTCTTTCTCAAGTCTTCTACCAAAGAAGATACTCTCAATTTTTCCTCTCATCACATTCATTTGCTATTTCTTTGCCCATTCACTTGTCTACATCTCCCTGAAGCCTCTCTGCATTCTCCTAACAGCTCACACTGCCACCTAGCTCTATATCAGCAGCAGATTCAGATATATTATTTATACAGTTCCCTCATCCAGGAGTCCTGAAGAAGGGTCCTGACCCGAAACGCTGACCGCCTGCTTTTCTCCAATGGATGCTGCCTGGCCTGCTGAGTTCCTCCAGCATCATCGTGTTTTTCATCCCTCATCCATATCACTGATTTTAGACGGCAAATAGCTGGAGCCCCATCACCAATCCGCTAGTCAACCTGTCCCAACCACAAAACGATGTTTATTTCCACTCTGTTTACCGTCCATTTTGTCCTCAATCTATGTCAGTCGATTACCCCTAAGAGAGTATGCTCTAATTTTGTCCAATACCTCTTTCATGGCACCTTACTGAAAGCCGTCTGAAAGTCCAAATATCACCCAGTTACAACCCCAAAAAATTCCAAATGATCTGTCAAATGTGATTTTCCTTTCATAAATCCATGCTGACTCTGCCCAATCCTATAACTTCACAAGTGCCGTAACACCAGTTCCTGAAAAGATTCCTGCAATTTCCCTGTCTGTAGCTCCCCTTTTCCCCTCACTCTCCTTCCTTCAATAGCGGTGTTACATTTACTACCATTTAATTTGTGGAAACAGCCCTAATATTGGTGGAATTTTGGAGGATGAAAACCAATTCATCCACCATCTCCAAAGCTGCCTCCTTCAAAACTCCCAGGGTGCACGATCTCAGGTCGAAAGGATTTATTGCCTTGTGGTCTCATTAATTTTTCCAATGTTTTATGTTTAAACAAGTGCTCCATTCTTTGAGATCCTCATTTACTTTAAGCTGCTGCAGCTTTCGCACACTGAACGTTTAAATGCTGCCAAGCCTACAGCCTCACTGAAAGTTGAAACTTGGGAGCTGTGGGCCCAGCTATCTCGCAGTATATCGTAGACCCTCTCCGCACCTCCACCCACCGGGTTCAGCACTGGGTTAGCTGCCCTGACGTGAACCTGAAGCAGTGCAGGGTGACGACGAACCCACTGCACGGTCAACAGCAGCAGAGATCAGAAACTGACCTTGTCTTCCACCGATGGAAACTGTCAGCAGCCAGCCCGGCACTGCTCAATGGGACAATCCCAATCCCCGGGGGACAACCACATCCACCCCGCCCCCCCAATTCTCCCCTCCCAAACCTGGATGCAAACCCCCAATTCCCAGGGCACCACTCCACCCCTCTTCAGGGGACTGTCTCCCTGGGCAACCACTCTCCAGGGACACCCCCCACCCTACAGGGCAACTCTCCCCATACAGCTCAGTCTCCCTTCTGGGGTCGTCACCTCACCCTCACCCCCACTCCCACCCCCCTTGGGTTACCATCATAACACACCTCCCCCCCCCAGGATCATCACCTCAACCCCCTCCCCAGAGGTCATCTCACCCCCACCCCATCCCCAGGGTCATCACCTTACCCTTAACCTCCAAGGTGATCACCTCACCCCCCCCTTCGGTCACCAGCACAATCATCCCCCCCCCGGGGTCGTCACCTCAACACCACCCCCCCACCCCCACCCCCCCAGGTCACCTCACCTCCACCCCTCTTGGGTTACCACCATAACCTCCCCCCAGGGTCAGCATGTCAACCTCCCCTGGGGTCATCTCACCCCCACCCCACCCCCAAGGTCATCACCTTACCCCTAACCTCTGGGGTCATCACCTCACCACCCCCCCTGGGGTCATCACCTCACCCCCCCTTGGCTCACCAGCACAATCCTCCCCCCCCCAGGGTCGTCACCTCAACCTCCCCAGGGGTCACCTCAACACCACATCCCCCCGGTCACCTCACCCCCGCCCCTCTTGGGTTACCACCATAACCCCCCCCCCCGGGGTCGTCATGTCAACCTCCCCTGGGGTCATCTCACCCCCATCCCAGTGTCATCACCTTACCCCTAACCTCCGGGGTCATCACCTCTCCCCCCTTGGGTCACCAGCACAATCCTCCCCCCGGGGTCGTCACCTCAACCTCCCCAGGGGTCACCACCCTCACCCCCCCCCCGGGGTCACCTCACCCCCACCCCAGGCTGCGCGCTCCCCCCAGGGGGGACGGGACGGGGGGGGGGACAGGACGGGGGGGGGGAGACAGGACGGGGGGGGGACAGGACGGGGGGGGGGGGACGGGACGGGGGGGGGGGGACGGGACGGGGGGGGGACAGGACGGGGGGGGGGACGGCCCGGGTGCTGACCTGCAGGCGGCGGGCGGCGGCGCGGGCCCGGCGGAGCCTCCAGTAACAGAGGCCGAGCGCCGCCGCCCCGGCCCCCGCCAGCAGCGCCATCGCCCCGCTCCCGGCTCAAACCCCGCCCCTTCCGCCGGTTGTCCCGCCCCTTCCGTCCGTCATCCCGCCTCCTGGACGTGGCCCCGCCCCCTGGCCCGGTGGCTCTGCCCCCTCCTATTACCCCGCCTCCTGGCCCAATGGCCCCGCCCCCCCATTGCCCTGCCCCTTCCCTGAGGTCCCGCCCCTTCTGCCCATCTCCTGGACGTGGCCCCGCCCCTCCCATTGCCCCGCCTCCTGGCCCAGTGGCCCCGCCCCCCCATTGCCCTGCCCCTTCCCTGAGGTCCCGCCCCTTCTGCCCGTCTCCTGGACGTGGCCCCGCCCCTCCCATTGCCCCGCCTCCTGGCCCAGTGGCCCCGCCCCCCCATTGCCCTGCCCCTTCCCTGAGGTCCCGCCCCTTCTGCCCGTCTCCTGGACGTGGCCCCGCCCCTCCCATTGCCCCGCCTCCTGGCCCAGTGGCCCCGCCCCCCCATTGCCCTGCCCCTTCCCTGAGGTCCCGCCCTTCTGCCCGTCTCCTGGACGTGGCCCCGCCCCTCCCATTACTCCGCCCCCTGGCCCAGTGGCCGCACCCCTTGCTGTCTAACCTGAACCCGAACCTGACCATGACCTTGCTATGACCCTGACCCCAGGTCGCCATCTAACCTTAACCATGACCTTCACCCTGATGTGCCCGTTACTGGACCTTGACCTCGATAGATGTTCATGTGGTGAATATCCAGATCCAAGGTCATTCCTGGCAGGAGGCATCACGGGCAAGGTGGCCTTGACCGTCCCAGCCTGACCCTGCCTCAGTTCTGGGCCATTTCAAAGGGCAGCTCAGCATCGACTGCACCGTTGGGTCGGGACTTTGGGCTACAGTTGTGGGATCAAAGGTTTGTGATCTGGTGTTAAAAAAGCAGAGAATACTGGAAGTATTCAGGAGACCAAAGCAGTTATGGAAGGCAGATTTTCTTCCCAGCGGGATATAAGTAAACCAGATGGGTTTTGCGACAAGTTGTGGGTTTCATGATTGTCATCAGCTTTGAATTTAAATTTCTTGATCCTGTGGTGAGGCTCACATTGATCATCCAGCTCATTGGTTTATAAATCCAGTAACCTAATGACTGCTCCATTGCTTCTTACTGTACTCAACCATAAAGGCTGATTTGAAGGTTTCTGAGAGACTTTATCCTCGTTCACTCTATCCATCCTTCTAATTCTTTCAGAATTGTCATATTGGATGACAATTGTCAGGTTGCCTTCTATTTAAAGGAACACAAAAAGATAAGATATCTTTGTTGGTCACGTGTGTGACGGACATCCCATGTCCCAGCACCAGACACACCAGGCAATGTCCCAAGACTGGGAGTGAGTTTCCCAGCATTTCCTGAACCTGTTTCAGATTTCCACTGTCCAAAGTATTTTGCTCTTCTCATTTGCCATGTCCGGAATGATCAGCCTCTAGCACAACTTGCTCCAAAGGATTCGTGTGTACATATCAGGCTTCGAGGTGACTGGGTTGGAGTAGCATATAGGAAAATGTAACGTAAATACTTCACACACTAATATAAATAATCCCTGTTTAACATTTTGGTTGCTGTGTTAATATCTCTCTGACATTTTTTTTTCCTAACAAAGGTGCTAAACTCGTAGTGGAAAAGCTCGTGCCAGCCTCAGCGAAGGGGTTATCCTTCAATGGATCAGTCTGAGCATGCAGCATTTGACTATTCCTCAAGGAGAGACACAGCTGGGGGAGTGGTGGCACACTGGCAGTGCTGCTGGATTAGGGTCCGGAGACCTGGACTATTGATCTGGGGGCTGGAGTTTAAATGCAACAATGGTTGTTAAAGGCAAATAATTAATATATCTAATTTTCTAAAAATTAATCCAAGAATGGTGACCATTAAACTACCAGACTGTTGTAAAAAAAAATCTGGCTCATTGACACCCTTTGGGAAAGCAAATCCAGAGTTCTCACCAAATTTGGCTTTTGTGTAACCCCAGGCTATTAACCAGCCTCTGAAGTGGACCAGCAAGACATTTATTTCAGAGCCAAGTGGGCTAAGACATTTAGTAGCTTGTTGCATGAGCAATAAATTTAAAATTAAGGCCATGCTTTGTGGACCCTCACTGAAGGTCAAAGATAGAAGTCAAAGGGAGAATACATCAGGGTTATATGGTAGATGTAATATATTTGGACTACTTTTGAGAAGGCATTTGCTGAGATATTTCCTTACTAAAAGCAACTAAAATAGTTTAATTACTCAGGCATAGAGGGGGAGTTTGGTATTGGTATTGGTATTGGTTTATTATTGTCACTTGTACCAAGGTACAGTGAAAAACTTGTCTTGCATACCAATTGTGCAGCTACAGGAAAGTGCAATGAAGGTAGAGTTTGTTTGACCAGGAGAAGGATCATGCGGTAGTTATATCGGATTACCATACACCACCTCATCAAAGTGAGAATTTTTTGAACTACGCACTGTTCTTTATTATATTTGCAGTTTCAAAATATTTCTCCATTAAATAAGGAGAAAGTGGACAGGCTGGGACAATTTTCCCCAGAGAGGAGGAGGCTGAGGGGTGACCTTCTAGAGGTTTATAACGTTATGCAGGCCTTAGATAAGGTAGATGGTCATGGTCTTTTTCCCAGGGTGGGGAAGTTTAAAACTGGAGGGCACAGGTTTAAGATGAGAGGGGGCAGGTTTTTCACACAGAAGGTGGTGGGTCTCTGGAACAAGCTTCCAGAGGAGGTGGTAGAGGCAGGTATGATAACAACATTTAGAACATAGAACATAGAACAGTACAGCAAAGAACAGGCTCTTCAGCCCACAATGTTGTGCTGGCATAGCTATTCCCTCCTACCTACGGAATGCCCATATCCCTCTATTTTCCTCTCATTCATGTGCCCATCCAAGCCGCTCTTAAAAGCCCCCAATGAGTTTGCCTCCACCACCCTATCAGGCAACGCATTCCAGGCATCCCCCACTCTCTCAGTGAAAAACATACCCCTCATGTCTGTTCTGAACCTACCCCCTCTCACTTCAAATCATGCCCTCTGGTATTGGATCGCTCAATAATGGAAAAAAGATATAGCTTGTCCACCCTATCTATGCCCCTCATAATTTTATACACCTCCAACAGATCACCCCTCAGCCTCTGCTGCGCCAGAGAAAAAAACCTGAGTTTGTCCAGCCTCTCCTGATAGCACATGCCCTCTAATCCAGGCAGCATCCTAGTAAACCTCCTCTGCACCCTCTCTAAAATCTCGACATCCTTCTTGTAGTGAGGTGACCAGAACTGCATGCAATACTCTAAATGCGGCCTAACCAGTGGTCTATAGAGATGCATCATAACTTCTTGACTCCTGTACTCAATACCCCGATTAATGAAAGCAAGCATTCCATAAACCTTCTTAACCACCCTGTCTACCTGTGTAGCCACTTTCAGTGAGTTATGGACTTGCACCCAAAGGTCTCTCTGCTCTTCAACACTGTTAAGGGTCTTGCCTTTAAGAGTGTACTCCCTCTTGACATTAGTTCTACTTAGGAGCAACACCTCACATTTATCCGGGTTACACTCCATCCGCCAGTTCTCTGCCCACACCTGCAGCTGATCTCTATCACGCTGTATCCATCGCCAGTCTTCTACACTATTCACAACTCCACCAAAAGATACTTAAAAGACATTTGTACAGATTCGTGGATAGGAAAAGTTTGTAGGGATATGGGCCAAATGCAGGCAAATGGGATTAGCATAGATATGCATCCTGGTTGGCCCAAACAAATTGTACTGAAGGGCCTGTTTACATGCTATATAACTCTATGGGTCTAAATCTATGAATCTATAATATCTTCCAGGTCAAATATCTCCAATAAGTCAACGTACATTCATTACAGTCTGGGACTGAACCACCAATGGCTGGCAAGAGTCCACCTAGGGATCTACTAAATGATAACAAAACAATGTAACATATTTAGTGATGATCCAGCTTTGAGTTGAGTTGACGATAGAATTTCTGTCTGGACGACTTCCTTCTGGTCTTCCCTCAAAGTTACCAGTTCAAGCACGCATATTCTCCACCTTTCAGGTAGGTGCTCCACCACTGATCCTATGACATGCATCCTCCGGTACCTGATCAGGTCGCCTCTTCCTGACTACTGTGTGTTCGTAGCAGAGAGTTTGTTATTTTTAAGGTCAAACTCTACTGACTATCACAGTTCCTTTATGTTCTCCTCTCTTATCCACAGGCTATAAATTTTGCCTGTTGATTCCAAAGCCTCTAGACCACCTGCCTTGAATTCAGCTTGAACTATTTTATCTTGTACAATCTACAAACAACAAACAGAGACTCAGTGGGTCGAGCAGCATCTGTGGGGGAAAAGAATTGTCGACGTTTCAGATTGGGACTCTGCATCAGGACTGGTCGATGTTTCGGGTCGAAGTCCTGGACTTTTTCCGGTCTTTCTCATCGCTATTTTATCACGTATATTTGTCAGCCTCACATTTCTCTTGGAATAATTCAGTGGACCAAAGACCTACAACTAAGTTCTTCATGTGATAAATACATTGGATTGCTCAAGATGTCTTTCTACACACAACCCATTTAATTACTTCTCCCACACCTCTTTGATTTATGTGCTGTTTATTTGTAATGTCCACAAACTGGTTGATTTAATGAATGTGAACCAGTCTCTTGTCATCAAGGAGATGTCATTCTTTTTATCAAGCGAGAGAGAATAGGTTACAGGGAAGTTGGGGGAAAGGGATCACTGAGAGCTGGCATTGACTTGATGGGTGGAGTGGCTCCCTACCATGTTGTAAGAAAATATGAAAAAATATAAAATACGAGGTGTTTTGACAGAGAACATTCCAGATTTGTTGGTGTTTTAAAGGGCTGATGAATGTGTTTCACTCCAACAATGATCTGAGCATTAACATTTCCATTTTTGGAATGGAGCCAAACTTGGTAGAGTTAAGATTGCTATTTATCTGTGGATTGCTAATTCTTGTGGACATCAGACCACAGGGGATGAGAGAAAGCAATGCTAAGCTTCTATCCCTAATCGCTTTCTGCCTCTCTATGGATAGCTGCTCTTGAATTTCCTCCTGCTGACAACCTATTTTAAATGTTCATTAAAATGACCCCTTCATGGCTTGGTGAGCTATGATGCCTGATCAATTTTTATGTGTATCACGCCACAACTGCCTTCACAGTACAATCTAGAGACACAACCCTCCCTGCCTTTCATGTTGATTTAGTTTGATTTTAATGTGTTCTTGCTTTTATTAAGAACCTTATTATCTTTCCTACCACCAATGTTCACCTCATTGGTCTAGAACTCTCATGAAGTGTTCCAGTTTTGGCCTGCCCAAATTTTTTTGGTCTTCCGACACAACAAGATGTCTGCAAGTGAATGCTGTCAATTGGCACATTCCAGGGTGCAGCAGGATGTGCTGAGGGACGTGCTGGAGCTCGGTGCAGCCAACGCAACAGCTCCATGGAGAAGGACTGCAGTCTAAGGTCCTGTCACCTGTAAAACAGTCTCTCAAACATTTTATCTTTGTATGTTTAAGGGTGAAACATCTGTGACGTTAACACATTGTAAGGGAACATAGTGAATTGCTTGGTTCCATAAATGTAGATAATGGCATATCCCAATTGTATTCATGGGCACAACCCTCCTCACCATGCAAGAGGCAGTGCCTCATGAAGGCGGCATCCATCACTAAGGACCCTCACCATCCAGGACATGCCCTCTTCTCATTACTACCATCAGGGAGGAGGTACAGGAGCCTGAAGACCCACACTCAACGATTCAGGAACAGTTTCTTCCCCTCTGCCATCAGATTTCTGAACGGTCCATGAACCCATGAACACTACCTTGTTATTCCTTCTTTTTGCACTACTTATTTATTTTTGTAATTTATAGTAACTTTATGTCTTTGCACTGTACTGCTGCTGCAAAACAACAAATTTCACATCATATAAGTCAGTGATAATAAACCTGATTCTGATTCTGATCCTACATTATGCCTAAAGTATATTCTTGGAAAAAATTTTGTAGGCATTCATAGGAGGAAGATTAAAATTAAAATTAAAAGTCTTTCATCACAGTAGTTTTATTTGAATAGTCTCGGATGCTCCTATGACACCTTGTTAATGTGTAACTCTTACACCTCTGCACAGCGGATGGAGTATGCTTTGAGATTATGTTGACCACGGCTTAATTTCCATTTGGCTAAACAGCACAAAACGAATAATGACAACAGTGACACAATTCACGATTCAATTTGTCACTGAAACACTTATATCTGAGAAGTTTATGAATTGTTATGTATAAAGAAGACAGAAATTTTAAGTAAATAATCTAAAATGATACACAGGACACTATCCAACCTATTTCCAATGCCTCGAACTCCTCTTCCTTGAACAATGAGGCTCTTTCTGTGATGCTTTGTACATTCATCTTGATTGCAAGGCAATTAAGAAGCAGCACGGAGGACTCTATTTTATTTGGCAATGATGTGTGCATCTAATCACAAATATAGTGGCTAAAATCTTCTATCGGTAATTCACACTTCAGGATCAGTAGATACACAACATGAACAAACAGGTATCAGCCACCTCTTCAAAGGATGTTGTTCAAATGATAACCCTCTGTTCCACTGATTTGCTAGAGAAATATCAGCAATAATATCACTCCCTCACACTGGATTGGTGGGAGAAGCGGGACTAAGAAACGAAACATGGATACATGTTGCAGCTAAATATCAGGACTCCAATTTATTTTGACATCTGAAATTGAAGTTCCCCAGGTCATGACTGACAAATATTCCAGCTTCAACATTTATGTATGAGAAAGATCATGGAACATAGAACATCACAGCACAGTACAGGCCCTTTGGCCCATGATGTTGTGCCGACGTTTTATCCTGCTCTAAGATCTATCTAACCCTTCCCTCCCACATTTTTCCATCATACATGTGGCTATCTAAGAGTCTCTTAAATGTACCTAATGTATCTGCCCCCACAACCTCTGCCGGCAGTGCGTTCCATGCACCCACCACTCTCTGTGTATAAAACGTACCCCTGACATCCCCCCTATACCTTCCTCCGATCACCTTAGAATTATGCCCCCTCGTGTTAGCCATTTTTGCCCTGGGAAATGTCGTGGATTACCGAGATTCGAGAATGACCAGGAGACGCAGAAGATTCTTCAAGAAGTTAAACCTTTATTTGCAAACAAAAGCTGTGACGGTCAGAGAACTAGTCACTAATCACCCACTGACCACTCACTGACCGCCCCCGAGTACAGCTCGCGGCTCTCCTTTATAGTACAAGAGTACATGACTTCAAGCATCCGAGCACAAATAGCAGAAATTAAAAAACAGAACCAAATGGCCGCACGAGGTAACATTAGATGCCTACCGGACAAAACGTAAGATCTCACCATATCGACAGACATCACCCCATCACCATATACGGATAGCCCTTAGTTATCGACAGAACACTACCATATACGGTATCAACAGAACCTTAGTTACCCAGAAGAACATTCTCAATTAGCCTTCACCCTCCTTCATCTTGTACAGAACATTTATCTTGTACAAAACAGATTATTACAAAGCGACATGTGTGTACAGCCTTTGACAAACTTTATTTTCCTTCTATAGAAACAGTCTCCGACTGTCCACTCGATCTATGCCTCTTATCATCTTGTACACCTCTGTCAATTCATCTCTCATCCTCCTTCCCTCCAAAGAGAAAAGCCCTAGCTCCCTCAACCTATCCTCATAAGACATGCTCTCCAATCCAGGCAACATCCTGGTAAATCTCCTCTACACCCTCTCTAAAGCTTCCACATCCTTCCGATAATAAGGCGACCAGAACTGAACACAATACTCCAAGTGTGGTCTGACCAGAGTTCTCAGTTCTTTATATTTTTAGACTTGATGAGTGGTTATTAGCCTCTGTGCAGTGATGGTGTGCAGCTTCATTATATAAAAGCAAAGAACAAAATAAGCAACACAGCACTAATGCAAGGTGGTACTGAGGAGTGTGTCTGCAGAGGAAGTATTCAGAAGATACAATGCATGTAACATAAGAGAAAGAAAAAGGCTTTTAATACCAAACTTGTAATAGACACCTGCTTTATATAACTTCACTGGTGATTCACTGGGAAAGCAACCACATGATATGATGCTGAGTTTTGGCAGACAGCAGCTTTGACCAGTGGTTTGGACTGAGCCCACCAATCTCTGGAGCTACAGCACTGGAGTAGCTGTTAATTGATTTCCATATCACCTACGGCAGGGATAGAAACTCATTCAGTCTCAGTACCCGTCATTATCCAGTGAATGTTCATGGAAATGGACGAGGGTGATGCCCTACGTAGTTAAATAGCCCATCAATACTTGCTCTCCAAGGTTATTGTGTAGGCTTATAGAGGAATAATAACCACTTTTCTGTGATATAAAAGTCTGTTATCATCTATTAAGTCCTGGCTGAAACTAATCACAGTCTGTGAGAAGGAGTGTGGGGCAAGAAAATTAGAACTATGGAGTCACACAGCATGGAAACAGGGCCTTCCATGCTGTGTGACACTAAGTTCATGCTGACCAGCAAGAACCGATTCACACTAGGCCACGACAACAGCTCTACTTTATTAGGACTTTGAGGAGATTCAGTACATCACCGAAGACTTGCAAATTTCTACAGATGTACAGTGGAGAGCATTCTGACTGGTTGCATCACTGCCTGGTACAGAGGCTCCAATGCACAGGATTGCAAGAGGCTGTGGAGGGTCGTAGACTCAGCCAGCTCCATCACAGGCACAACCCTCCCCACCATCGAGGACATCTTCAAGAGGCGGTGCCTCAAGAAGGCGGCATCCGTCACTGAGGACCCTCACCACCAGGGACATGCCCTCTTCACGTTACTACCATCAGGGAGGAGGTACAGGAGCCTGAAGACCCAAACTCAATGGTTCAGGAACAGCTTCTTCCCCTCCACCACCAGATTTCTGAACGGTCCATGAAGCCATGAACACTACCTCACTATTCCTCTTTCTGCACTATTTATTTATTTTTGTAACTTATAGTAATTTTTATGTCTTTATGTCTTGCACTGTACTGCTGCCACAAAACAACAAATTTCATGACATATGTCAGTGATAATAAACCTGATTCTGATTCTGATTCCACTTTAATTTTGTGCAAATCCTCTCTATTCTCCCCACATTCCCCTCAACTTCCCCCAGATTCTACCACTCACCTACACACTGGGGACAACTTACAGTAGTCAATTAATGTACCAACCTTCATGTCTTTGGGATGCAGGAGGAAACCGGAGGAAACCCACATGGTCACAGGGAGAGTGTGCAAACTCTACACAGACAGCACCCGAGGTCAGGATTGAACCTGGGTCACTGGAGCTGTGAGGCAGCAGCTATACCAGCTGTGTCATTGTGGCACCCTTTATTTGGAGAAAGGGATCATTCAAATGAAAAGAAAAAGCTTCAAATACACCACTGGCATTGCATTCTCTGTGATAGGCAAAGGACGATTGAATTTGTGTCAGATGAATAAATGACTGAAAACTCTTCCCTGCTAAGGAGTTAATGGTACCCATTAGCTCAAACATATAATCAGTTGTTTGCTTTATTGTACGTATCAGGAACTAATCTTCAGAACTAATGGGAAGCTGTTCAACCTGTGGTACCAAGGTCACCCAAGCCTCTGTAATCGAGCTGCAGTATACAGATGACGCCTGTATTCATGCTTGCTGAGAGATAAAGTTCCAAGCTACCATCGACTTCACTGAAGCATAAGACAGGATGGGCCTCATACTCAACAGTCACAAGACAAAGACTCTTCACTAACCTGCTCTTGCTGCATTACACTCCTCTCTGACAACAAAGGCTCACAGTGACAGCCTGGAAAACATGCATCACTTCCATTACCTCAGAGCCACCTCTCATTGAAGGTAGACCTCGATGAGGTTTTCCTTGAGAAAAAGAGTATTAACACCTGATGCAAAATTTGTGGTCTATCAGACAACGGTGGTCCCTGTCCTTCCGCTGAGACCTGGACAATCTGCAACTGGTACTGAAAAAATACCACCACATTGTCCTGGAACCTTGGTTGGCATGGACGAGAAAGGCCTCCTTCCGTGCTGTGCTACTCGATGCCTCTGTAAGTGAATCAACATCAGTGCACTCTGCCAGGACAACATCCCCAGCACTGAGGCACCAATTACACTCATCAGCTATGCTGGGTGGGTCAAGTCACTCACGTGCCCAACGTAAGATTCCTGAAACACTCAGGCTTGGGAAGTGATTACTAAGCACACTGAGGTAAAGATTCAAGGTGCTCAAAGTCTCCCTGAAGAAATGTAATATCCCCACTGACTCTTGGGAATCCCAGGCCCATGACCACTCAAAGTGGAGAAGGAGCATTCGGGATGGAACTGAGAACCATGAGGCCATACATTCGGAGCACACAGAAACCCAACATAAGTGGCCAAAGGAGTGGTCCACTTCATACACTACCCACCCATCCCATCAGGTACCTCTTGCCCCATCTGTAGAAGAGTCCTTAGTTCCCACATTAGCCTCATCGGTCACCTCAGAAAGCACAGAAGTGGAATGGAAGCAAGTTTACGGTAGTGTAGTGGTTTGTGTAATGGTATTACAGCACCAGCGACCCGAGTTCAATTCCAGCCACTGTCTGTAAGCAGTTTGTACGTTCTCCCTGTGTCTGCGTGGGTTTCCTCTGGGTGCTCCGATTTCCTCCCACATTCCAAAGACATACGGGTTAGGAAGTTGTGGGCGTGCTACGTTGGCACCGGAAGTGTGGCGACACTTGCGGGCTGCCCCCAGAACACTCTATGCAAAAGAGGTATTTCACTGTGTGTTTCGATGTATATGTGACTAATAAAAAAATCTTATCTTATCTTATCTTATCTTATCTTATCACCCTCGACCCCAAGACTTGGCCACAGTATGCTAAACATCAGTGAAACAAATATTTGTATTATACCAAAAGAACTACGCACAGTCTGTCTTTTATTTCAATTGGTTTTGCTTTATTTGATAATACCCAGAATATGGTTCACGCCTACACTTTAACAAAATTTTCTTTGATCACAGAAATTGTTGTTAACCGTGTCTACAGAAGCATGGATTCATTTTTAAAAGGCTATATTTAAGTCACCTGGAGGCACTAGCTGAACTTACAAAGGCCGGAGTAGTAGAAATCATGTCAACAAATGGATTAGATTTTTGCCTAGAGATATCAGGAAGGGGATTACTGCAGCAAAGGCAAAAGAATGTGTGTTACCAATTAAAAATTGTTTTACAATGTGAAAAATACATATTGGCGGTGTTGCCTGATGGGTTAGAATAGTTCACAAGAGCTTCTGCAGACGCTGGGATCTGGAGCAACACACACAAGATGCTGGAGGAACTCAGCGGGTCAGGCAGCATCTGTAGAGGGAAATGAACAGTTGACATTTCAGGTCGAGACCCTTCATCAGGACTGGAAAGGAAGAGGGAAGAACCCAGAATAAAAGGGGAAGGGGAGGGGGAGAAGCGCAAGCTGGCAGGCGACAGGTGAGTCCAGGTGAGGGGGGGGACGGTAGGTGGGTGGGGGACGGGAGACGAAAGGGAGTGATGCAAGAAGCTGAGAGGTGGTGGGTAGAAGAGGCCAAGGGCTGAAGAAGGAGGAATCTGGTAGGAGAGGGCAGTGGACCATGGAATAAAGGGAAGGTGGGAATAGGAGGGAGGTGACGGGCAGGTCATGGGGGTGGGGCAGGTGAAAGAGAAGGAGTGAGGAGGCCACAGGAATGAGGGAAAACAAGAGAGGGGGAAGGGGGGGAAAGGGGGAGAAACAGAGGGGGGAGAGTTGGAGAAATCGATGTTGATGCCATCAGGTTGGAGACTCCCAAGGCGGAATATGTGGTGTTGCTCCTCCAACCTGCGTCTGGCCTCAATGTGGCAGTAGAGGAGGCCGTGGATAGACATGTCAGTGCGGGAATGGGAAGTGGAATTGAAGTGGCCGGCCATCGGGAGACCCTCACTTCTGTGGAGGATGGAGTGAAGGTGCTCAACGAAGCGGTCACCCAATCTGCGTCGGGTCTCGCCGCAGCGGGAGCACCGGATGCAATAAATGACACCCTCGGATCCACAGGTGAAGCGCTGCCTCACCTGGAAGGACTGTCTGGGGACCTGGACGGTGGTGAGGGAGGAGGTGTAGGGACAGGTGTAGCACTTTGTATGGTGGCAGGGATAAGTGCCAAGAGGGTCATCAATGGGGAGGGACAAGTGGACAAGGGAGTCACGGAGAGAGCGACCCCTGCAGAAAGCACAGGGGAGGGGGGAGGGAGGGGCAGATGTGCCTGGTGGTGGGATCCCATTGGAGGTGACGGAAGTTGCAGAGAATGATGTGTTGGATGCGGAGACTCGTGGCGTGGTAGGTGAGGACAAGTGGAACTCTGTCCCTGTTATGTTGGGAGGGGGGGGAGGGCTGAGAGCAGACGTGCGGGAAATGGAGGAGATGCGGCTGAGGGCAGCATTGATGGTGGTGGAAGGGAAACCCCGGTTACTGAAAAAAGAGGACATCTCGGATGTCCTGGAATGGAAAGCTGCATCGTGGGAAGATGCGGCGGAGGCGGAGGGACTGGGAGAAGGGGACAGCGTCCTTACAAGTGACAGGGTGGGAAGAGGTGTCGTCAAGGTAACTGTGGGAGTCAGTGGGTTTGTAAAAGATGTCCATGGTTAAGCTGTCTCCGGAGATGGAGACAGAGAGATGCAGAAAGGGGAGAGAGGTGTTGCACCAAGTGAATCTGAGGGCAGGGTGGAAGTTGGAGGCAAAGTTGATGAAATTGCCAAGCTCAGCACGGGTGCAGGAAGCAGCACCAATGCAGTCGCCAATGCAGCAGAGAAAAAGTTGGGGAGCGTTACCGGTTTAGGCTTGGAACATGGATTGTTCCACGTAGCCGACGAAAAGGCCGGCATAGCTGGGGCCCGTGCAAGTGCCCACGGCTACACCTTTGGTGGGAGGAGCCAAAAGAGAAGTTGTTGAGGGTGAGTCCCAGTTCAGGCAGACAGAGGAGGGTGGTGGTGGAGGGGAACTGGTGGGGTCTGTTGTCGAGAAAGGAGCGGAGAGCCTTAAGGCCTTCCTGATGGATAGTTGGTGGGATTTCGAGTCAGGGTTTGCCAAATTCTTCTGGCATGGGTGGAAGAAAATAAGACGATTAAACGATACACCCTCTATGGTAGTTGGTGGTAGAATTGAAAGAGGTTTCCACTCACACTTTCTATTCCAGCCAGGGGGACGTGGCAAGAGTGTCAACATAAAGGAGCAAGACATCATTGTGTCTACGTTTATGGAAAATAATTTCTGTGTGATTAACCACGTGATAAAAATGTATTAAGTTTTTGGCTCTTTACTTGGGATTTAAGCTCCTCAGGTGTTAAACACGACAAATATTGGTGTTGGTTTTGCAAGGTCATTAGTCAACACCCGCAGTAAGATGTCAGTGAGCAGACTTTGATGTGTTAGAGCAGGCATCCTGCACTTTGGTGGCTTGGTTTGGTGGCTAGTGTGTCCCTGGTAATTTAGGTCTGGTTGCTGGTAATTGGCTTTGTAGGCCCAGGGCTCAGATTGGCGAGCACTGCGTAACTTAGCTGAGAGAAGACGCTCGTTTTTTTCACCCGAGACGTGGTTGGCTGGCAGTTGAACATCAGGGCACTTCACTCATCTTCCGGACACTGTAATAAGGGGAGTGAATTATACCATCACAGGCAAGTAACAGCACATAAGCAGGCCATTTGGACCATTAAGCCTGTACCAGCTCTCTCTAAGGGCAATCTAGCTCTTCCTACTCCTCCACCTTCTCATGTGGCCACATACTTGAGTCCTGATGCAGGGTCTCAACTATCCCTCTGCCTCCATGGATGCTGCCTGACCCGTGTTCGTTTTTTTTAATAATAAACGTTTATTCACTAAAAGCACTACAAAAGACAACCAGTGTCAATACACGACATCTAATACAGAAAAGAAGAAACTACACAACGACATACTACGGTAGAGAATGCAAACTAATACTAACGAAACACACACGCGATGCTACACCCGTCAACGCAACACGCACCCCTGTGTTCCTCCAGCAACTTGTGTTTCGGCCGCATATTCCTTCTTTTCACATCCTTACACTCAACGTTCCACTTGAGATGCCACAATTGAACCTGCATCCACTTCTACCCCTGACGGCGTATTCCAGACCCAACACTCACTCTGCAAAACAAGTTTTTCCTTTCTTTTGGTCCTTTCACAAATCACCTTCATTCTAAGTCTGCTAGTACTTGACCCCTTCAACATTGGGAACACTTTCGCTCTGCCCCCTCTGTCTTCACCTTTTATGATTTTAACTACCTTTATCAGATCTCCTTATAAGCTTCAAGTTCCCAGGAGTGAACATCACCAATAGCATGTCCTGGTCCAACCATGTAGACACCATGGCCAAGAAAGCTCACCAGCGCCTCTACTTCCTCAGGAAGCTAAAGAAATTTGGCATGTCCCCTTTGACCTTCACCAACTTTTACAGATGCAGCATAGAAAACATCCTATCTGGGTGCATCACGGCTTGGTATGACAACCTCTCTGCCCAAGACCTCAAGAAAGTGCAGAGAGTTGTGGACACAGCTCAGCACATCACGGAAACCAGTCTCCCCTCCATGGACTCTGTCTATACTTCTCGCTGCCTCGGTAAAGCAGCCAACATAATCAAAGACCCCACCCACCCCGGACATTCTCTCTTCTCCCCCCTCCCATTGGGCAGAGGATACAAAAGCCTGAAAGCACGTACCACCAGGCTCAAGGACAGCTTCTACCCCAGCTATAAGACAATTGAATGGTGCCCTATTACAATAAGACTTCATAATCTACCTCATCGTGATCTTGCACCTTATTGTCTGCCTGCACTACACTTTATCTGTAGCTGTAACACTTTATTCTACATTCTGTTATTGTTTTCCCTTGTACTACCTCAATGCACTCTTGTAATGAAATGATCTGTAATGGATGGTAGGCAAAAAAAAATTTTCTCTGTACCTCAGTACATGTGACAATTATAAACCAATATACCAACTTACCAATGTACAAACTCCCCTGTTCTGAAGAGAACAACACTGGATTATTCACAGAACTGCCACACCCTCATCCCGGGGATCATTTTAAGAGATCTCTTTTGCACCCTCTCCAAAACTTTTACATCTTTCCCAAGGTATGGTACAATATTCCAGTTGAAGCCTAGCGTGTATGTAATGTGGGGACCCTGTCCTCTTTACAATATAAGTTGAGGTACCATTTGTAGGATAGCAACGTCATTCAGTGCACGGTGCAGAACTTTCACTGTGCAAACTCTTTCCAACTGTAAAAGGATTAAGTGGATTGATCAAAGTTCCTTGAAGGGATTAGTGAAGGAAACTCAACCAATGGGTCCAGGAACTGACGGGTTCTTTTTTCCAGGATCCATGATGAGTGGGAGTGCTGTACTTCCGTATAAAGAAGACCTTCCAGGCTTGGCCCAATGACCAAAGGCATGAGCTCAAATCCCACCTGTGATGATACTGGGTGTACCGTCCAAGAGCTCTAAACTTAAGTCAAGACTTTAAGTTCTATCTGGCATAAGTATCTACAAGTACCCTCACTATAGGGAGATTATACTGAATCAACACATTTAATTCTAATAAGTTAATTCTTAACAATGACTTGTGACTCACAAAGGATTCCCAGACACAAGTACAATTCTCACAAGGTAAAAAGTCAGACCAACAAGTTGCAGAGGAACAAGTTGTCCGTCGCAAAAACCAAAGGCTGAGGAATGAATTCTAGGCCTTCTTTCTGTAACCCTGTCTCTCTGTCATTCCCCCTCCCCTGACTGTTTTCTAACATTTATACTGTTTTTTCACTGAGTTGACATCATTGGCCTGTGATGATTTTTCAACCACATTTTCAGCTCAGGTGACTGGAGGGTTGAATTCAGTAAACGTGGACCCCGTTGTTCTCCTGTTTATGTTAAGAGGCTGAGCAGGGAATATTGGTGAGAAGTTTAACTTAGCAAACAACAAACGTCTTGAGCCTTGGACCATTTCTGCCGTTTTTGCAAAAGGGATTTTAGCCGAATGAGCAACCACTTCTCGACCTTTGGACAGGTCATACTGCTGCGCTAAAAAGCTGAGGTCAGCAATAAACCTTTGTGGGGCCAGGAAAGTGAATATCCCTCACAACCATGGTAGCTGGGGAACTTACATTTAGTTATTGAGTAAATCTGGAATTAAGAAGTCTAGTTTCAGTTATGGTAATCACAAAATTGCCTGACTGACCGCAAGAAATTGCAGAGAGTTGCGAAGACAGCCCAGTCCATCACCCCCTTGCCACTCACTCTGCCTACACTTCTCTCTGCCTCAGGAAAACAGCCAACCTAATCAAGGACCCCACCCACCCGGTCATTCTCTCTTCTTCCCTCTCCCATCAGGCAGAAGATACAAAAGCCCGAGAGCACGTACCACCAGGCTCAAGGACAGCTTCTATCCCGCTGTTATCAGACTCTTGAACGGACCTCTCATACACTAAAGGTGAACTCTTGATCTCCCAATCTACCTCATCGTTGTCCTTGTGCTTTATTTATTTACCTGCACTGCACTTTGTTTGCAGCTGCAACACCATATTCTGCATTTTGTTTCTCCCATCTGTACTACCTCGATGTACTTATGTTTGCAATGATCTGTCTGGATGGCGCACAAACTGCATCTCACGGTATCTCGGTACATGTGACAATAATAAACCAACACCAATACCTGCTGTAAAAACCCACCTGGCTCACTCACTAATATCGATTAGCCCATCCCTGGTCTGGCCTGCACGTGACTCCAGACTCACTCTCCACACCTGTATCAAACCATATCATCACAACATGATCAGTATAGCACTAGAGTGTCAGCTTAGATTACACCTTAAACCCATAATGGTTTAAACCTACAACCTTGGGCTCAGAGAAATCTATGATTCCTGGTGCAAGATAAAATGATTGATACTGCTCAAGATATAAACTGAATCCTTGGAAATATTTTACTTGGCGGCAAAAGCAGATGCAATTCTCAGGCTGTGAATAATTGGTAGATCTATCGACAGTTTAAGGAAGTGCTGAGGCAAACACAAATTCCAATCACTTCGTAAACCTAGGGAAAATATTTATGTTGTTATGACAATTCAGCTGCACATATAAAAATAAATTAAGAACAAAACCAATATTGAGAGTGAGTAAAGCTCGACAACTGTAGTGAATGATGTTGTGCAGTTAATGAATCGTGAGCATTGTTCCAGGAGTGCTGCCATATTTTGCAGGGTTATTAGCAATAACTCAACAAATACTGTCCAGTGGTTGCATTAACTCCTGCTGCCTTGGTTTATTAGTTTAGGCTTGAGGGATTCAGACCATAAGTCCTGAGGTTTATCATTCAATCTACTTTGAGCAGTAGACTGAGAAACGTCAGAGACCTGAGTGTCCTTGCACCAGCATCTCATTGAGGCCGACACAGACATAACAGCACAGGAACAGGCCCTTCAGCCCATTGTGTCTGTACAGATCATGATGCCAATCTAAACTAATCCCATCTACCTGTACATGGTCTCTATCCCTCCATTCCGTGCCTGTTCGTGTGACTGTCTAAATGTCTCATAAGCACCACTCTCATACCTTCTTCTACCACCTCTCCTGGGAGCACATTCCAGGCACCTACCACCCTCTGTGCAAAAGAAACATCTCCCTTAAACTTTCCCTCTTTCACCTTAAACTTCTGTCCTCCAGCATTTGACATTCCCTCCTTGGGTAACCGACTCTGCCTGTCTACCTTATCGATGCCTCTCAAGAGTTGTACAGCACTAAAGCAGGCCGTTGGCCACCTTGTCCATGCTGACCGATGTATTTAGTTGTACTAATCCCATGTGTCTGTAGCCTTCTACACCTTGGTGATTCAAGCGCTTGTCTAGATGCTGCTTAACTGTTGTGAGAGTCTCTGCCTCCACCACCCCCTCAGACAGTGCGTTCCAGAGTCCAACCCCCCCAACCCCCAGGTGAAAAATTCCTCCTCACATCCCCTTTAAACTTCCTCCCTCTCCCCTTACACCTGTACCCTCTTGCTCTAGACACCACCACCAAGGGAAAAAGATTCTTACCCTCTACTCTATTTCTCCCCCTCATAAATTTTGTATATGTCCATCCGGTCACCTCTCAGCCTCCTCCGCTCCAGGGAAAACAAACCCAGATGATCCAGTCTCTCCTTGCAACTGAAATGCTCCAATATCATTACCATTATTCCCCAATCCCTCCATCCCACCACTTTTCGCCCCCCTCCCCCACCGACCAAGCTAACAGCCCATTGAACACAGCCTGGATGAAGGCCATTCGGCCCATTGAGTCTACGTCAACACTCTCTTCTACTTTTCAATGATTTTTCTTTTCCTTGCTAACATTTTCTATTTTCCCTTCCAAACAGTTTTGCTCCTTTTCCCTAGCCAACAATATGTTACTATTTCTCACCAACTATTTCTCTTCCTGCCCAGTCATATCTGAGATCGTTGCTCCATCTGTCAACGTTTCCAGTGTAAAGAGTCAGCATTTCTGTCGTTGCAACTAGAGTCATAGAATCACACAGCACAGAAGCAGGCCCTTCAGCCCAACTGGTCCATGCCAACCAAGATCCAAGCTAACCCCATTTTTCCACATCTAGCCCATATCCTTCTAAACCTTTCCTATCCATGGACCTGTCCAAGTGTCTTTTAAGAGTTGTTATTGTACCTGCCTCAACCACTTCCTCTGGCAGCTTGTTCCATATACTGACCACCCTCTGTGTGAAAAAGTTGCCCCTCCAGTTCCTATTAAATCCCTCCCTCTCACCTTAAACCGATGCCCTCTAGTTCTTGATTCCCCAACCCTGGGAAAAAGACAGTGCGCATTCACTCTATCTATACCTCTCATGATTTTATACACCTCTATAAGATCACCTCTCAGTCTCCTACGTTCCAAGGAAAGAAGTCCTAACTTGTCCAACC
This sequence comes from Pristis pectinata, assembly GCF_009764475.1. Lineage (NCBI taxonomy): Eukaryota > Metazoa > Chordata > Chondrichthyes > Rhinopristiformes > Pristidae > Pristis > Pristis pectinata. Next base: position 29,947,398 of record NC_067430.1, read on the forward strand.
TCTCCCGATAACTCTTGCAACATCCTTGTAAATCTTTTCTGCACAATTTCCAGTTTAATAACGTCTTTCCTATAGCAGGCTGACCAAAACTGGATGCAATATTCCAAGTGCGGCCTCACCAGCATCTCCTACAACTAGTAGGAATAGTTCTCACCTACAGTGCCCAACAGATGACAATCCCTGCCATCGTCACTGGGAAACATTGATTGCAGGAGAGAGGCTCGGAACTGGCTGTTGGACTTAAAGTCAAGTAAACACAGAAAGCAAGCATGCCAATTGACCACTTTTGAAACGTTCTCACTGTCTAACTTGGACTCAAGGCTGAAGAGGAGTCACATGAGTAGAATTAGGACCATGTGCTTGAAAAGATCAACTCACGGATTTACGTCAGCCAATTGGGACAGGCTGACCATTGCCCGAAAACATTAAAAGTCAGTACAATGTTCTGATGGACAATTCTGGGAAGTCAGAGATGTTGGTCTGAATGGATAAGAGAATTGAGAGACAGAATAGTTTAGGGAGTGAAGTGCAGAGTATTTAATTTAGCTGAAGCACAAACGGCAATGATCATAGATTCATGGAATCATAATTGTAAATAGCACCAAAGGAGGCCATTCAGTCCTTTCTGTCTGTGCCAGCTCTCTGTAACAGCAGTACACCTACGTCCAGTCCCCTGCCCTTTCAAGACTTCAAGGTGTTTTAGACAGATTGAACAAATGGGTGAAGACGTGGCAGATGTTGTGTAACATGGATAAATGTGAGGTTATCCATTCTGGTGGAAAAACAAAAAGGCAGCGTATTATTTAATTGGTGCTACTTTGGAAAGTGTTGATGTAAGAAAGAAACTCGGGTGTCTGCGTACTCCAGTCACTGAAAGCAAACACGCAGGTGCAGCAAGTAGCTAAGAAGGCAAATGGAGTCCTGATTTAAAGATCTTGACTCAAAACATAGAACATTACAGCACAGTGCAAGCCCTTCGGCCCACAATGTTGTGCCGACATTTTATCCTGCTCTAACCCTTCCCTCCCACATAGCCCTCCATTTCTCTATCATTCATGCGTCTATCTAAGAGTATCTTAAATGTCCCTAATGTATCTGCCCCCACCACCTCTGCCGGCAGTGCGTTCCATGCACCCACCACTCTACGTAAAAAACTTACCCCTGACATCCCCTTATACCTTCCTCCAATCACCTTAAAATTATGCCCCCTCATGTTAGCCACTTTCGCCCTGAGAAAAAGTCTCTGACTGTCCACTCGATCTATGCCTCTTATCATCTTGTACACCTCTATCAAGTCACCTCTCATCCTCCTTCTCTCCAAAGAGAAAAGCCCTAGCTTGCTCAACCTATCCTCATAAAACATGCTCTCCAATCCAGGCAGCATCCTGGTAAATCTCCTCTGCACCCTCTCTAAAGCTTCCACGTCCTTCCTATAATGAGGCGACCAGAACTGAACACAACACCCCAAGTGCGGTCTAACCAGAGTTCTATAGAGCTGCAACATCACCTCATGGCTCTTGAACTCAATACCCCGACTAATGAAGGCCAACACACCATACGCCTTCTTAACAACCCTATCGACCTGCGCAACAACCTTGAGGGATCTATGGACGTGGACCCCAAGATCCCTCTGCTCCTCCACACTGCTAAGAGTCCTGCCATTGACCTTGTATTCTGCCTTCAAATTCAATCTCCTGAAGTGTATCACTTCACATTTTTCCAGGTTGAACTCCGCTGTCCATTTCCCTCCACAGATGCTGCCTGACCTGTTGAGTTCCTCCAGCTTTTTGTGTGTTGCTGAATATAAGCAAGCATCTTCCCAGAAGGGTCTTGGCTGTGATTGGATCCACTATATTGTATCTGTCATCAAAAGCTGTGGAATAGGCTCCCCCAGTTTACCCTTAACTGGATCTTCTGCCAAGTGAATCATTTCTTATTTATAAAGCCCAGAATACCAATATTTATTTCAGCTTGCGAGAAAGAACTCATTGCAGCTTTGGAACATCCCAATGCACTTTATAGCCAGTAATATATACTGGAGATTACTTACCACTGCGGTGCAAGAATTGAAGCAACAAATTTGCATACAGCAAAGTTCAGAAAGTGCAATGAAGTAAAAAAGGACATGATCTTAAAACTGGAACCAAGCCGTTTAGAGAAGATATACAGATACTCTTCGTCACCCGAAGAGCAGTGGAAATTTGGACCTCTCTCTCTATCTCGCTCTGAAAGAGTGGAATCAGTTGACATTTTCAAACCCAAGCCAGAAAGATTGTTTTCAGATGAACATATCAAAGGGTAGCAAAGAGAATTACGTTACAGATCAGCTGTAATCTAATTTAAGTGAGAGGTGCAGGGGGAGGGGACGGGGGGGGGGGTAGAAATACTGAATAACCTCCTTCTCTTGCTGTTCAAATCTTTTCACTGCAATACCCAATCAGCATTATTTATTTGCCATATCTTAATGGCTGAGTCTGAGGTGATGGTTTGTAATTAATGTGCATAAAATGTACATCCAATCTGCAGGCAGTAGTACTAATAAAGGAAACGATTGACTGGCATTAGGACAACGGTAATTCATTAAACTTCATCCAAACACAAATCTATACATTGCCTCAGACTTGCAGTGAAAAATATCTTTTGATTAACGTAATGTATTCTGGGAATGATAAGGGTCTTAGAAAGAAGACAATCTTTTTCCAGAATTCATCAAGTGGAGTGTATTTAAGTCACCCATTTAAGGAAGGAAATCTTCTCGCCATCTTCTCGCAGCTACCATTGGGCAGGAGGTACAGAAGCCTGAAGTCCCACACCACCAGGTTCAGGAACAGCTACTTCCCTTCAACCATTCGGTTCTTGAACCAACCGCCACAACCCTAATCGCTACAGTTCAGCAACACTATGACCACTTTGATCACTTTGCACTAAAATGGTCTTTGTTCTTTTTGTTCTAATTGTGTTCTTGTAAAAATTGTGTATAATTTATGGTTAATTTATAGTTCTCTATGACGCTTATCTGATGCTCTGTGCCTGTGATGCTGCTGCAAGTAAGTTTTTCATTGCACCTGTGCACACATGGACTTGTGCATGTGGCAATCAACTCGATTTGACTTTGACTTTGAATAAACAGATGAACATTGGATTAAAGGTTTCTGGTGAAGCACACATGTATGAACCCCTGAACTATTTGTGGTTGTTAATAATCTCAAAAGCTCTTCTTCATTAATGATCTGTAATGTTTGAAACACACGACTATAATCAGGGAAAGAATAATTAGCAACATTGATATATTTAGCACATTACATAGTGCTCTTGAATCACGAGGTTTCAGAGAGACACCTTTCTCATACTTACACCGTCAACATCAAAATTACTTTTCCGCACCAAAACGACATTCCACATTCTTGCTTGTTTTCTAAGTTATGCTATTGTGTCAACCATTCTGCCCACACAGGGCAAAGTTCACACATCCACAACGAGAGGTTGGACAAACTTGGATTGTTTTCTCTGGGGCGGCGGATGCTTAGGGGAGACCTGATAGAGGTTTATGAAATTATGACAGGCATAGATAGACGGTCAGAATCTTTTTCCCAGGATAGAAATATCAAATACTAGAGGACATGCATTTACAGTGAGAAGGGCTAAGTTCAAAGGAGATGTGCAGGCGAGTTTTTTACACAGAGATGGGCTGGGTGCCTGGGACGGGCTGCCAGGGGTGGGGGTGGAGGCAGATACGATAGTGGTGTGTAAGAGGCTGTTAGACAGACACATGAATCTGCAGGGGATGGAGGGACGTGGATCACGTGCAGGCAGAAGAGATTTAGTTTAATTCGGCATCGTGTTCGGCACAGACATCATGGGCCGTAGGCGCTGTTCTATGTAATGTTCTATATAATGACATGCACTTCCCCTCACAGACACAGACACACGCACATGTACACATCCCACACTTACAGCAGGTGCATAAACTTCCACACAGAGCAAAACACACTCCTCATTCAAACACTGACATTCTTCCCTTCCTACACACACACACGTGCACACCCACATACAAATGCAAACACCCACCCTCATACCCGTTTGTGCCCACACACACACCCCGCACACAAACACACACAGCCACACACACAGCCACACCCAATCACACCTACACACACCCACACCCACCCACCCAGGCACACACATACACACTGCCACCCACACACCCACCCACACACACACACACCCACACACAACCACACACACACGCACACATGCACACACACACCCACACACACACAGACAGACACAGACATCCACACACACACCTACACACACAGACATCCACACACACAGACATACACTACACACATACACACACCCCCCACACACACCCGCACACACACACCCCACACACAACACCCCACACAGATACACACACACCCACACACACACACACACCACGGACACACACACAGACACCCCCCCCCCCCCACACACACACACACACACACCCACACACACCAGTTACAGGTAAACTCAACCCTTTCCCCGTCCCTCACCACTCCCGGAGAGCGGACACCAGAACACACGATGAACAGCCTTTCCCCGGGACCGCAGCCCGTGCACAGGGCAGCGTTTCACCGGGATCGGGTGTCAGGACAATAGCTCAGCTCAAGGGTTGATTTGACACGGACCTCAGCACGAACTGACGCCGATCGAATTACAAACATCGCACCGACCCGGAGCGAAGAGCAGGCTGCCAGCGCGCATCTCACCAGACGGGACAGAAGTTCAACAAATCACGGCGTTAACTTTCCCTCCGCACGGCGACCCCGCCGCCCGGAGCTGAGGGACCGTCCGGCTACAGACCCGCCGGGAGAAAGAGCAACGGAGCCCCAGGGCTCAGCCCGGGAGGGTGCCCGTGTTCCCGGCGCGTTTGCAATCCCTTCCCGGCCGTGGGCGAGGTCGGTCGCCGGCACTGGAAGCTGCAGCGACTGCAACCTCCAGTCGTTCGGAACCCCGGGGAGGGATGGTGCCGGCGCCGCTGAAACTTGGGCGAGTCCCGGGCGTGATCGGCGCCACCCTCCCGGGCTCGGTGCTGGTTTAGGATCGGTGGGGGGGGGGGGGGGGTTGCAGGCGGGGGTTTAAGCCACACCTCCCTGTGAGGGGCGGAGTAGCGGGGCTGGGGGTGTCTGTGGACAGGCAGCCGGCACTGGGCGGCTGCAGCCAGTCACCCACCATGCTGCCGTGGCGGAGGAGCAAGGCGGTGCTGGTAGAGGAGGAGCAGGAGAACCGGCGCAAGGCGAAGGCTTGGCCGCCCTACCGCTCGCTGCTGGCCTCGTTGGCCCGGGCTTGCCCCGGCTTCTGGCCCGACTGCCCTCTCCGGCGGCTGGGCGGCGTGTTCAGGTGCCGGCGGCGCAAGGTGCAGCTGAGCCGGGAGCAGCCGAGCCACAGCGTGCGGTACCTGGGCAACGTGGTCACCCTGCGCTCCCGGGGCGACGGCTGCACAGACGACGTGGTGGACAAGATCTGGAGCCGGAGCGAGCAGGGCACGGTCGGTGCCAGGATGCAGCTGAGCATCAGCCCCCATGGGATCCGCCTGTGCCCCGCCGACGGCCACTCGGGCCATCTCTACCTGCTGCGCCGGATCACCCACTGCGGAGCCGACGCCCAGCGCCCCAAGGTGTTCGCCTGGGTCTACCGGCATCAGCTGAGGAACAAGGCGGTGCTGCTCCGGTGCCACGCCGTGCGGCTCAGCAAGGCGGCCAAAGCCCGGGACATCGCCCTGCTCCTGCTGCGCACCTCCAGCTCGGCCTTCAACGACTTCAAGCGGCTCAAGAGGCTGGAGGACGCGCGGCACCGCCGGCAGCAGCGGCTGGGCTCCCTGGCGCTGCCCCTGGTGCCGCTTCGGCGGCTGCTCAACTCTGAGTGCCCGTACCGGGGCTGGCGGGGGCCGCCGGGGCTCGGAGTCATCGCCGAGGACGTGGCGGGCGAGCAGGAGGACGGCGAGGCCGACGTGGGCGGCATCTCCCGGAGGGTCGGTTCCTGCACCCTCGCCGACGAGGCGCCGTCCCCGGCCGCTTGCTCCAACGGGTCCTCGCCGGCTTCCAACTGAGCCGGGGGGAGGTGCTCCCCCCTCCAGCTCCCGCTCCCTCTCTTGTTTCCCACCCCCGTCCCCCTCCCACCTCCCCGTCTCCACCTCCCCTCACCTCCCCTGCTCCCTCCCCTATCTCCCCCTCCCCAATCCCCTCCCCATCTCCCCCTCCCCAATCCCCTCCCCATCTCCCCCTCCACCTCCCCTCACCTCCCCTCTCCACCTCCCCTACCCCCCTCCCCCTCCCCAATCCCCTCCCCATCTCCCCCTCCACCTCCCCTCACCTCCCCTCTCCACCTCCCCTACCCCCCTTCCCACCTCCCCCTCCCCAATCCCCTCCCCATCTCCCCCTCCACCTCCCCTCACCTCCCCTCTCCACCTCCCCTACCCCCCTCCCCTATCTCCCCCTCCCCACCTCCCCCTCCCCAATCCCCTCCCCATCTCCCCCTCCACCTCCCCTCACCTCCCCTCTCCACCTCCCCTACCCCCCTCCCCTATCTCCCCCTCCCCACCTCCCCCTCCCCAATCCTCTCCCCATCTCCCCCTCCTCTTCTCCACCTCCCCTCACCTCCCCTCCACCTCCCCTACCCCCCTATCTCCCCCTCCCCTATCTCCCCCTCCCCAATCTCCCCCTCCCCAATCTCCCCCTCCCCATCTCCCCCTCCACCTCCCCCTCCTCACCTCCCCTCCACCTCCCCCTCTCCACCTCCCCCTCACCTCCACCTCCCCTATCCCCCCTCCCTACCTCCCCCTCTCCACCTACCCTATCGCCCCTCCCCATCTCCCCTCCACCTCCCCTATCTCCCCTCCTCTATCTCCCCCCACCACCTTCTCCAGCCCATCTCCCCCTCCCACTTCACTGCCCCCTCCCCTCCCTCCCCACCCTCCTCTTCACTACCCTCTTCACCCCCTCCACTCCCACCCCAACCTCCTCTCCACCTCCTCCAACCCTCCCTCTCCATCCCCCTCGCCCTCCAATCCCACCCAGATTCCTCCCCCCGCCCTCTCTCTATCCCCGCTCCCCATTTAAACCCCTCCGTTCCTGGCTCCGACTCCTTGGGGCAATCCGACCCGGGCTGAACGGGGTGACCACGGACAGAGTCAGCAAACTGCCGGTGGCCGGTGGCGCGTTCCAAACGAACCGACAGAGCCCGGCCGATCAGAGCAACGCCGCTGAATCCGGGGGGTACCGACCGCGGGCAGAGGCAGGGTCGCTGCTAACAATCGGCGCGGTGGTAGAGCATCAAGGAACCAAGAGTGGCCAATGCATATCTCTAGCTATCATTCCACTGAGGTTTTTATCCGATTACATTCCAATGTGGATATATTTGGGAGTATGGGCTGTTACAATTCAAACGGGTTAATTCTTGGAGTAAATGAATGGGTTCTTGACTGGTTACTGGACACGGAGCTGCCGCTTGGACTAATTCACTCGTCCGAAGGATGAAATTGCCACGCATTCTTATCTGACAGACGAGGGTCAGCGGGAGATGGAGCTGGTCGCTGGCTGCAGTGTGTGGAGACACAGGAGACTTCAGCTGCCAGAATTGGGGGCAACTTACAAAAAAGCTGGAGGAACTCAGCGGGTCGGGTAGCGTCTGTGGAGGGAGGTGGACACAGTCAACGTTTCGGGTCGGGACCCATTTCCCTCCACAGACGCTGCCTGACTCGTTGGGTTCTTCTACTTTATTTGTGTGTTGCGCTTTCTGGAGTGTGCCGGGCTTTACGCAGGTCTTGCAGTCCCGAGGAAGGGTCTGGACCCGAAATGTCGACTGTCCCCCCACAGACGCTGCCCGACCAGCTGAGTCCTCCAGCAGTTTGTGAGTTGCTCCAGAGTCCAGCGTCTACAGCCTCCCGTGTCTCCTTTACGCAGTTATTGTCATATCAATATTTTTACAGGCTGATTTATATGTAAAAGCTCGTTTGTGGGGATTTTTCCCTTGGGTGTAAAGGTACCGCCAGGAGAAAGGCGGATGCATGGCACTCGCTCCGGGCGTTTGCAAGCGACCTGCCTGTGGCTATGACCGCGACTGTGTCCCCATCCTGTTCACGCCCAGAGTCAAACGCGACCCGCATCTCTTCTGGTCTACGAACTACAAGTCTCGTTCTTTCTTACACTTAGACTAAGTCCGTGTACTTGTGCTGGGAAATGTAGTATATTCCTCTGCCGTAGCTCTGTGTTCTGATTTACACTGCTGGCTCCAAGTGTCACTTGGAGGTTCACCCACACCGCCTACACGGCGCACTCGGTTCCTTGCACTAGTCTCGCCCCCAAACATGTTTAAGTATTTGTTGGATATATAATACTCCTTAAACTTTGCATGTCATCACACAACAAGACGTAGAGGCACCTGACCCTTGTGCGCAGCGCACGTTAAAAGGGAGTTTTCCTTTCAGAGCGTTAAGGAATTGTCTAGCAGGAGTGTTTTAACTCTCATGGCAGATATGTGTAAATATACAAGACTATTGAACTGAAATGCATTATAAATAAAATTGTTAATTGTTGGCTAACCTTTGTAAATGTCCTGTCAGACTATTAATTAATGGGTATTACATGCACAGTCGGTCTCTCCAGCTCAGTCACCAGCGAGCCAGCAAGGTGCGTCTGTGTAAACTTGGCATTGCCAATTCGTGAAGACGGTGGTGTGAACCCTGTCTCTCTCTCTCACCACCAGTGCTGGCCGTTCGGATGTTATTGGTAGTTGGTACTCGTTTATTATTGTCACATGTACCAAGATACGGTGAAAAACTTCATGTTGTCTGCAAACCATACAGATCATTTCATCACATCAGTACCTCGAGGGAGTACAAGGGAAAAGATATACAGATATATATTTATTAGTCACATGTACATGGAAACACACAGTGAAATGCGTCTTTTTGCGTTACTGAGAATGTGCTGGGGGCAGCCCTCAAGTGTCACCACTCTTCCAGCGCCAACATAGCATGCCCACAGCTCCTAACCCCTGCCTCTTTGGAATGTGGGAGGAAACGGGAGCACCTAGAGGAAACCCACGCAGACACGGAAGAACGTACAAACAATAACAGAATGCAGAATAAAGTGTTAAAGTTACAGAGAAAGTGCAGGCAGACAATAAGATGCAAGGACATAACAAGGTAGATTGTGAGGTCAAGAGTCCATCTTATTGTACTAGGGAACCATTCACTAGTCTTATAACAGCGGGATAGAAGCTGTCCTTGATCCTGGTGGTACGTGCTTTCAGGCTTTTGTACCTTCTGCCCGATGGGAGGGGGGGAGAAGAGAGAATGTTCGGGGTGGGTGGGGTCTTTGATTATATTGGCTGCAAGAAGTGTAGAGTCCATGGAGGGGAGGCTGGTTTCCATGATGCGCTGATCTGTGTCCACAACTCTCTGCAGTTTCTTGCAGTCCTGGGCAGAGCAGTTGCCGTACCAAGCCGTTATCACAACATTATTCTGGTTTTGGTCAGAAGTCCTTTCTGACATCAATTTGGATCTATTTAATGTAAAATGAAAACAAAAACTGCAGATGTTGGAAATCTGAAATAAAAACAGAAAACACTGGGAACGCTCGGCAGGTCAGGGAGCATCTGTGGAGAGAGAAGCAGTCAATGTTTCAGGTGGAAGGCTCTTCATCAGAGCTGAGAAAGAGAGGATGCAAAAGAGAGGGAGAGGAGAGAACGAGGGAGAGAGAAATAGTGGGAGAGAGAGAAAGAGAGAGAGAGAGAGAACAAAAGATGACAGGTCTTTTACCTGAAACGTTGACCGTTCCTCTCTCCACAGATGCTGCCTGACCGGCTGAGTTTTTCCACATTTTCTGCATTTATATATTTCTTGGGAGGGCAGGAGGAAAGGCATTGAGCAAAAGTGATACAAATATTAAAACTGGCTATTGAGTTTCACTCTCCATTGAATGGTAACAGAAGAAACACAGGAACTCAGAGAACAGGAGCAGGAGGGGGCCAATCAGCCCTTCGACCCCTCCCTACTATTCACTGCTATGTCCCCGCACTCTCCAGCTGCTTGGCTCATAGTGAGTGCTCCGCCAGTGGTTATCTCATGAACAAGTTGCACATTGAAAATGAGCAGATTCATTCGCAACTTGTGAAGGGATTTATCGCATCCACTGGCCATTGTTCAAACGCTCTTTGGAGCAAGGTTGGAATTCTGCGCAGGTTACCACTGGGATGTCCCACCTGGAGAGAGGGGTCCCGTCATCGTTGGTCTGGGATGTTGCAGCTCATTCTGCTCCCTCCCTATCCACCAGATGCCTTGTTGGAACAACAGGACTGACTCATGGAGACACAAGAGACTGCAGATGCTAGGATCTAAGGCCAAAGAACAAACTGCTGGAAGAACTGTAAGGGTCAGGCAGCATCTGTGGAGGACTGTCTCACTGTCATCCCAGAAAGGCTGCCTTCGCCTGCACACAACTGATATTCAGGGTTCTGATGTAGGGGAGGACCTGGGATCTCAGTTGCACCTCACCAGGAGAGTGCGGGCGTTAAATTATCTGATTATCTCACTCAACATTGACATGTCTATCATAGAGTTCTACAGCACAGAAACAGGCCCTTCAGCCCAAATTATCCATGCTAACCAAGGTGCCTATTTGAGTTAGATATCAGTGAATTTTGTATCTGGCATGTAGTATAGAACAAATGGAGACAACAAGTGCACTGGGTTCTTCTGCTAAACCATTGAGTCCTCACAGTGAGTGATCCATCAGAGAAGTGTTGGTATCTAATCTCATGTAGAATCACTGCCCTGGCAACCTGCCATTGCTTGAAGTTGGGTTACTATAGAACAATACAGCACAGGAACAGGCCCTTCGGCCCACAATGTTGTGCTGAATTAATTAAGCTAATGACACCTAATCCCTTCTGCCTGCACAAGGTCCATCTCCCTCCATTCTCTGCACATTCATGTGCCTATCTAACAGCCTCTTAAACACCACTATCATATCTGCCTCCACCCCCACCCCTGGCAGCCCATTCCAGGCACCCACCACTCTCTGTGTAAAAAACATGCCCCGCACATCTCCTTTGAACTTTCCCCCTCTCACCTTCAATGCATGCCCCCTGGTATTAGACATTTTGACCCTGGAAAAAGATACCAGCTGTCCCTCCACGTCTCTCATAATCTTATAAACTTCTCTCAGGTCTCCCTTCAGCTTCTGCCACTCCAGAGAAAACAACCCAAGTTTGTCCAACCTCTCCTTGTAGCACATATCATGTTATTGGTTTGGGACCTCTGTAATCAGTCTGAGGGCATTTTCTGCGACAACCTGTGGCCGGCAGAGTTTACCCAGGGAGAGCCATTTCAGTGCTGGCCATGGTGTGAGGAGGTAGTGAATGTGGGGAGGGGAGTGTGTGTGGTGATAGATACACAACAGGACACTGGTCATAAATGGGAAGTTCAACCAGAAGCCTCTCTCCAATGGCTGCCTACTGATTCCAGTGGATAGGCCAAGGACATTGAAGGAGAATTCAGCAGGCTTCACTTGGAGTATTGTGTTCAGTTCTGGTCACCCTGTTATAGGAAAGATGCCATTAAGCTGGAAAGTGTGCACAAAAGATTTACCAAGATGTTGCCAGGACTCGAGGGACTGAGTTATAGAGAGAGGTTGAGCAGGTTGGGACTTTATTCCTTTGAACGTAGGAAAATGAGGGGTGATCTTATAGAGGTGTATAAAATCATGAGGCACGCAGTCTTTTTCCCAGGGCTGGGGAATCAAGAACTAGAGGGCATAGGTTTAAGGTGAGAGGGGAGAGATTTAATAGGAACCTGAGGGGTAACCTCTTCACCCAGAAGGTGGTCTTTATGTGGAATGAGCTGCCAGAGGAAGCAACTGAGCTGGGTACAATAACAATATTTAAAAGACATTTGGACAGGTGTGTGGATGGGAAAGGGTTAGAGGGATACGGATTGAATGCAGGCAAATGCGACCAGCTTAGATGGGCATCTTGGTTGACATGGACGAGTTGGGCCGAAGGGTCTGTTTCTGTGGTATATGACTTATGACTAGAGGAATGAACTCAAGAGGAATAGATATCCTGCCTCAAAGCCATCACAGGGAGGCTGGATTCACAACACCAGCACAACCCTTGTTGGGGTGTTGTAGACGAGACTCCCAGTGTGGAGTGACAATGCTTTCTGCTGGGAAACCTCACTCTTGGCCAGGGATCTGATTTACACATGGCACTGATTTCATGAGGACTCACTTGTAGTGAGGGGCACACTGTACCAGTAGAGGGAATTTAGGTTTCTAATTCACCGTCCTGCCACCGAGGCTTTGCATTGGTAAAATCACCCTTTATAATTTGCAAACTGTCTACCACTGTACAGCACATCCGATAAACAGAGTGTAGAACTCCCTGCACAATGAAGTGAAGCCATTTCATGTTCAAAATTACTGAATTCATAAAGCTTTCAAAATTCTGATGAATACATTCAATTTCCAAAACAAATTGCTGGAGGAACTCAATGGGTCAGGCAGCATCTGTGGAGGGAAACAGACAGTCAGTGTTTCAGGTCAAGACCCTTCATCAGGACTGAAAGATAGAGGGGAGATAGCTGATATAAATAGGTGAGGGGATGGGGTGGCAAATGGTAAGTGGATCCAATTTCTAAACCAATTGTCAATGATGGTAGTATTTGGACTACTGAAGAAGCAGGTCTAAAGTATGCCTCCTGTCAGAAACCAGTTCATTGTGAATTAATCGGACCTCAAACAATTCCTGAATGATGATGTTCAAAGGGCAGTAATTGGTTGTGCTGAGCCGGGAGAAGCCTCCACCTGTACACTGGAGGTGGCGGTGAATTTCATCAGCAGATTCTGCCTTTGCAGAGAGGTTGCTCCCGAGATATGGAAAGAAATCGCTACGTTCCAGGACCTGTTGCTGGACTTTATGGAGTGGTTGAGGTGGGGTTATGAATTGGGGACAGGTTGGTAAGGTGTTTTGATTGTGGACACTAAGTATAAACCCCATCCTCTCATGCACTTGAGTGAGCCAGTCAGAGATGACTAGGAGTGCAACCTGAAAGAGCTACAACACAAGTGTCATAGAGTCATAGATAGATACAGCACAGAAACAGGCCCTTCAGCCCACCAAATCCTCACCGACCATCATAAGACCATAAGACATAGGAGCAGAATTAGGCCATTTGGCCCATCAAGTCTGCTCTGCCATTTGATCATGGCTGATTTACTTTTCCCTCTCAACCCCATTCTCCTGCCTTCTCCCCGTAACCTTTGACGCCCTCACTAATCAAGAACCTATCAACCTCCACTCTAAATATACCCAATGACTTAGCCTCCACAGCCATCTGCGGCAATTAATTCCACAGATTCACCACCCTCTGGGGCTAAAAAACTTTCTCCGTATCTCTTTTCTTGAGGGACATCCTTTCATTCTGGGGTTGTGCCTTCTGGTCCTAGACTCTGCCACTACTGGAAACATCTTCTCCGCGTCCACTCTATCCAGGCCTTTCAGTATTCTGTAGGTTTCAATGAGATCCCCCCCTCATCCTTCTAAACTCCATCGAGTACAGGCCCAGAGATGTCAAACACTCCTCATGCATTAACCCTTTCATTCCTGGGATCATTCTTGTGAACTTCCACTGGACCCTCTCCAATGCCAGCACATCCTTCCTTAGATATGGGGCCCAAAACTGCTCACAATACTCCAAATGCAGTCTGACCAATGCCTTATAAAGCCTCAGCATTACATCCTTGCTTTTATATTCTGCATCAACCACCCATTTACACTAATCCTAGATTAATCCCATTTTGTTCTCCCCACATTCTCATCAACCCACCCCACCCTTTTACCAATCACCCATACATCAGGGGCAATTAACCTACTGACCTGCACGTCTTTGGGATGTGGCAGGAAACTAGAGCACCTGGGGGAAACCCACCTGCTAACAGGGAGAACCTGCAAACTCCACAGAGTCAACACCCAAGGTTAAGATCAAATCTGGGTCTCAGGTGGTGTGAGGCAGCTGCTCTACCACTGTTATCTGCTTATTAAAGCTCGATGACTGAAGTTGGGGTGCGCTTGGTTCTAGAGTGGAGGGAATGCAGGATGAACAACTTCCCATACACCCTGCAGAGTAGCTCCACTCAAGTGGGGAAGAGTGTTGGAGCCTTGCCTGAACCCAGCCTGCTGTGGGATTGGTTAGAATCACCACGTGCATGTGGCAGATATAGAATGGAGATAAAGTTCTGAGGGCAGCTAAGGTTCTGAAGGATTTGTCACTGTCCTTCTGGACTGATGGAGTCAAAGGATTTCCTTTGATCAGATTAGGCTACATACAGCGTCTGACGCTTCCCCCTGCATTTTTGTGATGTTCCATATTTTCTTATGACATAGAAGGCCATTCAGCCCATTGAAGTGATACTGGGCCCCTGAACAATCCCATTCCCCCACCAATTTCCCATGCAACCTTTTCTCCCCACATTCCCATCAGTTGACACATGGTCAAAATAATGTGCACAGTGCCTCTGAATTGATGATGCCCACACTATGACTCAGGGAGTGACTCTTTGGCCACTGGAAGGAGTCAGTTGGGGAGAAGCAGGTGATGCCGTTCCCTTTGGCTAACAGCAGGGAGACCTCTGTAGTTACTGCATTCAGATTTGTCTCCATTCTGGAAGGTGACCACAACCCAGTAGCTCCATCACCACCACTACTGGTTCTGTAGAGTTACACAGCAAGGAAACAGGCCCTTCGTCCCAGTTGGTCCAAGATGCCTATGTAAACTAATCGCATTGGCCTGCGTCTGGCCCATATCCCTCTAAACCTTCCCTGTCCACACATCTGTCTCAACGTTTTTTAAACCGTTGTGATCGTACCCACCTCTATCAAGATTTTGCAGGAACAGTGTTGGTGCTACCTCACAAGTGGCATGTTTTAGGTTACTGATGTCTCTGAAGCATACAGGAGAGCAGGGATCACTGCTGCCAGGTAGACCCTGGGCTTTGTGCTGGGTTTGAGGTTTTGATCTTTGAACATCCTTTTTCCTTGGTCAGTGGGAGACTAAACTGGAACACTGGAGCGCTCTTGAGTTTCATCATCAACATCTGCCTTTGCCGAGAAGTGGATCTCAGGATGTGGAAAGTGACCAATGTTTCCCTGGATCTTGATCATTAGAAAGCAACGTTATGCGGCAGGGCAGATTGCTAGAGGATGTTTAGCTCCCAGTTATGTGTAAGGCCTATTCTTGTATACTTTAGGGAAGGTATTGATGGTACCTTGGAATGAGAGTGCACATACACAAATGTTGTCTGCATAGTGTTGTTTGATGACTGAGGCTGGAGTGCTCTTGGTTCTGGTGATGAAGGTTTGACCAGTTTGTCCTACAGATTAGCTCAACTCTACTGGGGAATTGGTTGGAGGTTATTCCCAGACAGATAAATGGGTAATGGATTTAATCCATGCACAAAGAACACACTAGTTGACTGAAACAAATAGGGAAAGGTTTGGGAATCACATTTCATCAATTCCTCATTGACTAGAATGGGTTTAAACTGCAGTTAGTTGTTCCAGTTTGTTGCACCTTATTTTACTCATGATAGGAGGGTATGACTAAGGGTCAGGCAGGTGTGGGATCCAGGATGTAGTGATGAAGGAGCCTCAACCCTTGAATTTATCCAATAGGAATGAGACTCCTGAAGCCTCTGGATGAGGGCAAGGAAAGCATGAACAACTTCACCACAGCATCGTGGGTTGGGGTGGGCAAGAAGCAATGTGGCAGTAGTCGGGACAATGAAGCAGTGTGTGTGAATGTTGGAGGCTGTGCCTGGTTGAGGATTTCCCTCTAGGCTGGACAGGAACTTTGGGAGGAGGTGGTTCTGGTTGTTGTGGTCCACGTGGGCATCTGGAACATGGGTAGAACCATTAGAGATTGTGGTAAGAATATGAGGGGCTAGAGTCTAATTAACAAGGAGAACCAGAAAAGTAACAAGTCTGGATTACAACCTGAGCTATGTGCAAATTGGCATCAGGTGAAACAGACTGAAGAGTTGAATATATGATTCAAAGTGTGGGACCAGGTGAAAGGGCTTTTGATTCCATTAGCTGATTTCTCCAGAAATGTCCCTCTTCTGTAGTAACCCACATTGTACTGCTCTATGTACATTTGCTAGAATTTCAAATATTCACCCTAACACTCCCCATTGTTAAACAGATGGGATGCATACTGGAACCAGTCATTAACAAACACCACCCAACATTTTGTAAGATAACTTATTAGTCACATGTACATCAAAACACACAGTGAAATACCTCTTTTGTGTAGTGTTCTGGGGGCAGCCTGCAAGTGTCGCCATGCTTCTGGTGCCAACATAGCATGCCCAAAACTTCCTAACCTGTATGTCTTTGGATTGTGGGAGGAGACTGGAGCACCCAGAGGAAACCCACAGACACGGTGAGAACGTACAAACTCCTTACAGACAGCAGCCGGAATTGAATCCTGGTCACTGGCCCTGTAATGGCGTTATGCTAACTGCAACACTACTGTGCTGCCATTACTACTATCTTAAGAATTGCTTTAAAAATATTGGGGAGAATTTGAGTAAAGTTGGATTTCTGTAAGTCAGGTCATCCTTGCATGTTTATTACACCCAACTTTAGCCTTTGCAGCTATTTATCAGGGTGCATCAGTGTTGTGGATAAGTTACAAACTAGCACCTGGAGGCTAGGATATTGATTTAGAGATGTTAGCCTGACCATGGCAGCTGAGAGTACAATTTCAAGTTATTAATAAATTGAGAATTTAAAAAAAACTAGTCTTGTAGCAGTAAGCATGAAACTATTGCTTGTTCTTAAATTCATTCAGTTCACCAAGATCCTCAGGGATACTCATCTGCTACTTACATCTGTCCTGGTCCAGAGGTAATGTCAGGCCTGCTGCTGTGGTTCACAACATGTTACATGCATGATGAACTTTCAAATGATGAAGACCATCACAGCAAGCAGGGACACAAGTAAGTTTACTGTCATGTGCAAAGTATGGTGAGGTACAGGTACAATGAAAAATGTGCTTGCAGCAGCATCTCCCTGCTTCAATCTTAGGTTCCCTCCTGTTTTAAGAAGACCACTATCATCCTGGTACTAAGGAAAAGCAAGGTAACACACCTCAATGACTATTGACTAGTGGCTCTGACAGCCACCATCATGAAGTGCTTTGAGAGGCTGGTCATGGCTCGCATCAACTCCAGCCTCCCAGGCAACCTGGACCCATTGCAATTCACCTATCACCAAAACAGGTCTACAGCGGATGCCATCTCCCTGGCCCTTCTCAGCTCTGGAGCATCTGGACAGTAAGGACACTTACGTTAGAGTATTGTTTACTGACTACAGCTCTGCCTTCAATACAATAATCCCAAGCAAGCTTGTCACCAAACTCAGACCTGGGACTCAACACCTCCCTCTGTAACTGGATCCTTGACTTTAACAAACAGACCGTAGTCAGTGAGGATAGGCAGCAATACCTCCGGCACGATTATTCTCAACACTGGGGCACGTCAAGACTGTCCTCAGCCCTCTACTCTACTCCCTACACACTCATGACTGCGTGGCCAGATTCTGCTCTAACTCCATCTACAAGTTTGCAGATGATACCAGCATTGTAGGTTGCATCTCAAACAGCGATGCGTCGGAGTACAGGAAGGAGATAGAGAACTTAGTGGAATGGTGTCATGACAACAACCTTTCCCTCAATGTCAACAAAACTAAAGAGCTGGTTATTGACTTCAGGAAAGGGGGCGGTATACATGCACCTGTCTACATCAATGGTGCTGAGGTCGAGAGGGTTGATAGCTTCAAGTTCCTGGGAGTGAATATTACCAACAACCTGTCCTGGACAAACCACGTGGATGCCATGGCCAAGAAAGCTCACCAGCGCCTCTACTTCCTCAGGACGCTAAAGAAATTCGGTTTGTCCCCTTTGACTCTCACCAACTTTTACCAATGCACCATAGAAAGCATCCTATCAGGATGTATCACAGCTTGGTATGGCAACTGCTCTGCCCAAGATAGCAAGAAGCTGCAGAGAGTTGTGGACACAGCCCAGTGCATCACAGACACCAGCCTCCCCTCCTTGGACTCTTTCTTTACCTCTCGTTGTCTTGGTGAAGCAGCCAGCATAACCAAAGACCCCACCTACCCGGGACATTCTCCCTTCTCTCCTCTTCCATCGGGTAGAAGATACAGAAGCCTGAGGGCACGTACCACCAGACTTAAGGACAGCTTCTACCCCACTGTGATAAGACTATTGAACAGTTCCCTTATACAATGAGATGGACTATTACCTCACGATCTACCTTGTTACCTTGCACCTTATTGCACTGCACTTTCTCTGTAGCTGTGACACTTTACTCTGTACTGTTATTTTTTTTTACCTGTACTACATCAATGCACTCTGTACTAACTTGATGTAACTGCACTGTGTAATGAATTGACCTGTATGATTGGTATGCAAGACAAGTTTTTCACTGTACCTCAGTACAAGTGACAATAATAAACCAATACCAATCACAGGCACGTAGGTACAGACAACACACACAATATAAATTATACAAGACAGTGAAGGAAAGAACTCTGCAAAACAAGATATTAGTCCAAAAGCACAATTGGAAACAAGTCCATGACAGTGTGAGGAGATGGTTGCTGAGATTTGTTTGAGAGGGGAACTATTACCAGACCAACAGAAGATGGCTAGCATTGGACACACTGAAGCAAGAGATTGTAACCGCAGCATCAGTGAAGATTCACTACTGGATGTGTACACCATGGTCCTGAACGTAGGATCCAGAGTCAGTCAGATGGGTGCAGGCTTTGACCCCCATCAGGCCCAGTTTGGGCTCTGAGTTGTGCCCTTGAAAGGGAGAGAAAGAAGCAACAAAGGTAATTCTCACAGGGAAAGCCTCCGATTGCTCTTTTAGTGCCTCACTGCATGTCAATGATGCAGGGATTGGCCGCCTGCCAGATCACCCCGCCCTCTGCTCTCTCTGCATCTGATTCCTGGCAGCATTAGGAGCAAAACACCAGGATCGTATTCTGGGGGTGACAGTGCTGGATAACTTCCCTCTCTTCTCGGGCTCTTCCACTAACCCTTTAACCTCAGTCTTATTTCAGCAACAGTGACCCCACCCCACTCTCTCCCCTTCCCTCATTTTCCGGATCTAGCAGGGATGAGTCAAGTTGAGTTTACTGTCATGTGCACAAGTACAGTGAGGTACAGGTACAATGAAAAACTTGCTTGCAGCAGCATCACAGGCACATAGGTACAGACAACACACAGAACATAAATTATACATAAAGTATTATAGGCAGTGGGGATAAAAAAGCAAAAAACATTGCAAAGAAAAAACACAATCAGGGACAAGTCCACGGCAGTGCAAGAGGTGGTCTGTAGTGTTCTATTGCTGAGGTAGGGTTACGGTTGTGCAGGTTGGTTCAGGAACTGAATGGTTGAAGGGAAGTAGCTATTCCTGAACCTGGTGGTGTGGGACTTCAGGCTCCTGTACCTCCTGCCAAAACTGGATTGTGGAACATGTAAGGGTATCCACTAATTCTAGAATAATTCTGTTTGCAAGTGGGAAATGATCAGAACCGCTCAAAGAATGACATCAGCTTCTCAATCTGTTGCATTCCAATACTTAATTGCTTATTGATGCTATTGCACGTTTGAGAAAATGCCCCGTGTTTTCGATCATAATTGGTGCTACATATAGTGACAGCAGTCTGGATATTTTCCACAAAAGTCTGACATAACTGTCTCAGGTACAATAGCAATTCCACATCATTTGAGCCTGCCTTAAGCTTTCTAAGATTGGATTGGATTGGAAAAAGAGGGAAAGTAAGTTTATCTAATACCTCTTGGTAGCTGGTGCATCCCAGAGATTATTGAAGTGATTTTGTTGTGTAATCACCAAGCAGTCAATCTGTGCAGCAGAAAGGTCCTAGAGGAAAACATGAGATAAATTAGCAGTAATTTATGTAGCAATGTTGAATGAGAATAAACATTGGAAAATTACATCTGTTCTTCTCTGTGCATTTGTAGAGAAGACAGACAGCACCTTGATGTTACATCTTATGCAGGAATGTCAGATTGTTAGAGTTTAATCTAACAATGAAGCACTGTTGTCAAAAACGAAAGTGCTACCATCAAGTATGCACAGCCCTAGAAGTCTTAGGGTCATAGAATCATACAGCACGGAAACAGGCCCTTCAGCCCAACTGGTCCATGCTGTTCAAGGTGCCCAAGTAAAGCTCATCCCATTTGCTCACATTTGGCCCAAATAAATCCAACTGCAACTTGCTGATGTTGTACAGGAATAGTTAACAAATCTCTTAATATATATTAGTCTTCAGGAAACCCATGCATGATCAGAGCTCAGTTTTACTTTGTCTCTGAATTCTGGCTGGAGGATGAGACCAGCTGACTCACCAGAAGAGGATGTCAGCTGCTTGAACTGCCATCTACTGATGTGCTGCGGTGGAGATTACTGACATCTGCAATGATCTTGCAATTGGACACATTGCTTGAGATTATACATTTTGCGTTGGCAATTTAGCCAGTTCTCTATCCTGTAGGATGCTTCAGCTTATTTGCTTATCCTTATTTATTCACAGGATACAGCTGGCTATCCCAATTGCCCCCGAACTGTGCTCATTTCAAAGGACAGTTAAGTTAGTGGGTCTGGAGTTAACATGAAGCAGATTTCCTTCATTTGATTTTTATGACAGTCCATTCACTCTCTGGTCATTAGTTACCAGAACTGATTTTGCAGATTTGGTAACTTTAATCCCAGTTGCTAGGATTAGATTTGAACTGAAATCCTCGCAATTGACAGGCAAGATTCAGAAGGATATGGGGCCAAACGCAAGCTAGTCCCAAGCTCAGGAAGGCACCTTGGTCAGCATGTTTCCATCTATAGAACTCTGACTCTATGACAACTTAAGGTCCAGGCCATTGGATCCTGGTCCAGAAACTTAATCATAATGTTACCCATACCCACAAATGGAGATATTGTCCATATTTTCAATCCCAAATCCTTCCTAAATAATGTCCTAAACCAAGAGCATTCCTAAGCTGAGAAGCATTTGGAGACCATGATTTTAGTAACTGGAATGGACCAAGAATTCAGTGCATTCTTATCTGTGCAGGAAGTCCGTCAATTTTTCCTGTATCTTCCTTGCCATTATTTAATTGAAGTAAGGACAATTCACATAAAATTTTGAAAATGGGTTTATTTGATGCACGTTGCATCTGGTGTAGGCACCTGTCATAAAGCCCAGTCTTGATTCTGAGTAGTTGGCTGTGGAGTTTTGAGAGTGTTTTAATGCTTTTGACTGTTTGTCTGTGGAGATAAGCTCCTGAAATTAAATAACCTTTTTCTGAGATTGTGAAATGCCATGAAGATTTCTATATCAGACATTAATGCCACCTGAATGGCCATGGCAAATAAATTGTAAGAAGCTTACAACAGTAACTCCATCAGCTAAAAATAGTTTAAATCCATTCCAATCAAGTAGAAATTAATGGAATGCGAGTTCCCAAATCTTTTCCTCTTATTTCATTTAACTAGTGCATTCATTTTGTGCAGATAACATTCATTACCTGTTTGACTGCTTAGGAATAAATACCCTTGGGCCTCTGTGAAAATACCAGCAGGTCACAGTGACTTCCATTGTAACCTAATTCCAAGTCCGTTTTTCATCCTGGCAATGGGAACCAATGTCATAAAAGTAAATTCACTTTGAGTTAATTAGTCCAAAACATAACAGAAAATTCAGTTTGTCAAGAATAGTGCACCAGGAGAATAAATTGGAGAGTTGTTCATGTGCAGAAGTGTAGGATACAATATTCTCCACTGAGCTGGTTAAAAATAGTACCAAGTATCCATGCATGTATAACACACAAATGGCTGAGCGTGTGGGTAGATAGAGACAGGCAGACAAACAGATGGATTGATAGGTGGACAGATATGGAGGTGGTTTGATGAGTAGAATGATGTGGAGGCAGTCAGACGAACAGATGGCCATGGAGGTCGATGTGAGTGTAAGTGGATAACTGGACAAAGATGGATGGTAGTGGTGGGTAGCTCAGGAGGATGAAAAAATGGACAGAGATAGATAGTGGTAAATAGATCAAATGTATGAATCAGTCCCGCACTGAAATAATTTCTGACTGGGAGATATGATGCCCTTAATCTAGAATAAAGCAGACAGAAGCTGCACAAAGCCAGCCAAGCAGAGCTTGAGTAAGTGCGTGCATATTCTCATCTGACCTCACCTCTCAATGATTGAAAAAGAAAGAAATGTTGAAGACCAATCTTTTTATTAGTTTCCAAATTAATACAGATTGATATATAGCATCAATGTTTGTACTTATAATAGAGAGATCAGGAGAACAGTCATGGCATAGATAATCATAAAGGACAATAAAATATAAAAAAATCTGTGGATCCAATGATCTCTTAGTAAATGAATATAATATAAAAGAAAGGACAGAAAAAGATTTATTATATAAATTAATAAAGAAAAAACCCAAATCAATAAGAAAAATTGTAAACAATATAATCTAAACAAAAAGAATTTCAAAAGAAAAGAAAAAACTGGGCTAAAATTTCTCAGTAGAAACAGCAATATTATGTCATCAACTCTGTTCCTCTAAGTTGGAAAGTTATTGAAAGGGGATCTACGTCATATGAAAATATTGATTAAATGGACTCCAAATATCTTCAAATTTAAGCAAAGGATCAACAGTGCCACTCTTAATTTTTTCCAAGTTTAAACATGATATAGTTTGAGGACATTTCCATTTCAGTCACAATTAAATTAAACCTTGTCATTTTCTGCAAGCAATCTCTGACTTAAGGATAACTTAATGATTTAGTACAAGATGGTTTAATAAAATGATTTGAATTCACATGATTCTATGATGCAAGAATGAGGCAATGATCAAACTTTTTCTGCTTCCCCCCACCTCTCTTTAGACATTGCCTAAAGTATTTCTTAACTTAAGGGACAAAACTGCATCCTGGAGCAATGTACCCAGGTAACTTCCCCCCCTCGATGTATTGTAAGATCAGACTCTGGCTGATCAATTCTGATTCAAAGTAACTCAAACTGTAGACACTTGTTTTGTGTGTGGGGGGGGGGTTGGGGGCAGGGGGGTTGGTGGAGGAGATTCTCAATAATCACCAGCAACTGTCACATGACTACCCCAATCTTACTTTATTTTCTTTAGAACATAGAACAGTACAGCAGACGAACAGGCCCTTCGGCCCACAATGTTGTGCCAAACTAATCCCTTCTGCCTACATGATGTCCATATCCTACCATTTCCCTCACATTCATGTGCCTGTCTAAGGGCTTCTTGAATGCCCCTATCACGTCTGCCTCCACCACCACCCCAGGCAGCCACCACTCCCTGTGGGAAAAAAAAACTTGCCCTGCACATCTCCTTTGAACTTACTCCCTATCACCTTAAATGCATGCCTTCTGGTACTAGATATTGCAACCCTGGGGAAAGATGCTGGCTGTCTAGTCTATCAATGCCTCTCAGTCTTATAAACGTCTATCAGATCACCCCGCAGCCTCTGCCGCTCCAGAGAAAACAATCTATGCTCATAGCACATGCCCTCTAATCCAGGCAGCATCCTGGTAAACCTCTTCTGCACCCTCTCCAAAGCCTCGACATCCTTCCTATAACAGGGTGACCAGAACTGAATGCAATACTCCAGATGCAGCCTAACTAAAGCATAACTTCCTGACTCTTGAACTCAATGCCTTGACTAATGAAGGTAAGCATGCTGTATGCCTTCTTTACCCCCCCTATCAACCTGTGCAGACACTTTCAGGGAGCTGTGAACTTGGACCCCAAGACCCCTCTGCTCATCACCACCGTTAAGATTCTTGCCATACCGTCTCTTTACATATGATCTCCCAAGGTGCAACACTTCACATTTAGCTAAGTTGAACTCCATCTGCCATTTCTCCGCCCATATCTGCAACTGATCTATATCCCACTGTATCCTTTGCCGGTCTCCTACACTATCCACAACACCACCAATCTTCGTATCATCTGCAAACTTAATAACCCACCCATGTACATTTTCATCCTGGTCATTGATATACATCACAAACAGCAGAGGTCCCAGTACGGATCCCTGAGGAACACCACTAGTCACAGACCTGCAGCTAGAATAAGTCCCATCGATCACTACCCCGTCTTCTATGAGCAAGACAATTCTGAATCCAAAACAGCCAACTACCCATGGATTCCATACATCTTACTCTTCTGGGTGAGCCTCCCATGAGGGACCTTGTCAAATGCCTTACTAAAATCCATGTAGACAACATCCACAGCTCTACCTTCATCAATCACCCTCATCACCTCGTCAAAAAAACTCAGTCAATTTAATAAGGCACAACTTGCCCTGCACAAAGCTATGCTGACTGTCCCTAATTAGGACAGTTTTCCAAATGCTCATAAATCCTATCCCTAAGAATCCTCTCCAGTAACTTCCCCACCACTGACATGAGACTCACCAGTCTATAGTTTCCAGGATTATCCCCGATTCCCTTCTTGAGTAATGGAACATTAGCTACTCACCAGTCCTCCAGGTCATCACCTGTGGCCAGAGGGGACACAAGGATCCTGGACAAGGCCCCAGTAATCTCATCTCTTGCTTCTCTCAACACCCCAAGATATATCTCATCGTGTATAGAATACCTTGGGATTCTCTTTAATCCTACTTGCCAAGGACTTTTCATGGCCCCTCCTGGCTTTCTTAATTCCCTTCTTGAGTTCCTTTCTGTATAATCCTCAAGCATTCTGTTTGATCATACCTTCCCAAGCTTTACATACTTTTCCTTCTTGACTAAATTCACCACCTCCCTCAACATCCAATGTTCCCTTACCTTTATCCCCCCTTCTTACTGGAACATCCCTGTCCTGTACTCTGTGCAGCTGCTCTTTAAATACCCTCCACATGTCAGATGTGAACTTGCCCAAAAACAACTATTCCCAATTAATTCTCCCTAGTTCCTGCCTAATACTCTCATAATTTGCCCTGCTCCAATTTAATACTCTCCCACAAGGTCTGTACTTACTCTTATCTATAGCAGTCTTAAGACTCAAGGAGTTGTGGTCACTGTTCCCTGTTCTCCCACTGAAAGGTCAGTCATCTGGCCAGGCTGACCAGGTCAAGGAAATGACCTGGTCAGTCAGGAGCTGCAGTTGGTTGCACTTCCTGTAGATGTAGTCATCAGGGACATAGTGAGGTTCCCTGACATCTCACATGAAGAACATTCCACTGCCCTAACTGCCATCCTGAATCAAAGACTAATGATCTACAGACAACAAAATAAAGACCTTACCTATTCTTACTTGTGCTTTCTTACTGAAACCTTTTTTTAAGAGAGCTGCTCACACTCCCCCTCACCAATATCACCTACTCAACCTCTTCTCACCAAAACCTCCCAACCCCACTCTGTTTAACTCTTGCTTCCTTTTATTGGCTGGTGCCGATTAGCTCATCAGCCAATTATTACTAGCAATATGCAAGTGTGCCTCTTTCAGGGTTCTGCTCACTGAAAAAGAGCACCAAGCACAGAGAATTACCTCTTCTGAAAACTCCCGCCTCTCCTTCCAAGTCCCGGCTCCCGCTCACTGAAAATGAATTCAGATTCAGATTCTTTATTTATTTTTTTTAAGTTTTGGGATGTTATTAATTAACTGGTTAATTTACCATTTAAGTTGATATTGTTCTTTGAATGACTTAGTTACCTAGCCCTGACACAGAAGGGAAAGGGTTGCAGCCAATCACCTGCCTTTTAAAATTCTAGGCCAGAAACCTTACTCCCACTGCTTTAAATTCTTTGTTTCTCAAATAACCCCAAATCATTAGTATAAGTCCATGCACTTTAGTCAATAGTGGTCTTTCCTTCTCGCCTTGTTGAGGTTGATAAATCTCCCAGGGCAGTTTTGTAATGGATGGACCTGGAATGAATTCAACAGGCATGTTGGAAGCAGATGTGACAGTGGTATTTAAGAGGCTATTAGATGGACACGAAAATGCAGGGAATGGAGGGATAGAGATCATGTGGAGGCAGAAGAGATTTAGTTTAATTTGGCATCATGTGTGGCACAGACATTGTGGGCTGAAGGGCTGTACTATGTTCTATTGAGAAGAAAATTAATCCAGTTCTTCACAACTGATTCAGATTCAGATTCAGGTTAGTTAATTGTCATACACACCAGGGTGCAATGAGATTCCTTGCTTGCATGAAGCTCACAGTAAATGATGTACGTGGCAATAATCAATACAGCAATGAACACAGTGATGAGTGCAAAACTATCGAATGGTGCAAAGTGCAGCAGTGTGAACTGAGATAGTGCAAGAAGAAATGCTAAAGGTCTGAAAGTTCTATTCTTAAAAGAAGGGCTGATTCCATACTATAAATAATGACGGACTGTTATTATGGAGAGCTTTGCTCTGCACCCGTTGTTTCTGTATGCTCCATCATTCCATTGTACCTAAAATGAAGCAAGTTTTATAACTGTGCAATGAATTTCCAAATTGAAAACCTACTTCGAAGTCTCCGGGGGCAAAATATAATTATGGGATTACTGTGCATACACTGGAAGAAATCCCTGCCAATGTTTTAACAAGCACGTCTGAAGCCAATGTTCTGTATCACACTGCAGCACTATTACACTGAAAGGGAAATTGAAACCAACTTAAGGCGTGGTGTCATGTTGCTATATCATACAGCTGTGTTTTGTTATCTGGTATGTGTATGGTGTGTAATTTCCTGTTACAGTGGTTTAATAACTCTACCATCTTCCAGCTCAAATTATCTAATAATATGTCACTGTTTATATCCTTTGCTTTTGGTCCTTTGCTTGTCAATTCACAATGACCAGCTGGCCACAGCATGAGTACAGCAATATATGAAAAGCAAAAGCCTGCAGATGCTGGAAATCTGAAATAACAACAGACACTCAGCAGGGCAGACAGACAAAGGACGACCGATGCTGGGATCTAGATGAAAAACACCATGATGCTGGAGGAACTCAGCGGGCCAGGCAGCATCCGTGGAGAAGAGCAGGCGGTCAACGTTTCGGGTCAGGACCCTTCTTCAGGACTGAAGATAGGGCAAGGGGAAGCCCAATATATAGGAGGGAAAAGCAGAGCAGTGATAGGTGGACTAAAGAGGGGAGGCGGGGTGGGCACAGGGTGGTGATAGGTACTATCTTTTACCTGCATCTACCTATCACCACATTGTGCCCACCCCGCCTCCCCTCTTTTGTCCACCTATCACTGCTCTGCTTTTCCCTCCTGTATATCAAGCTTCCCCTTTTCCTATCTTCAGTCCTGAAGAAGGGTCCTGACCCGAAACGTTTACCGCCTGCTTTTCTCCACGGATGCTGCCCGGCCTGCTGGGTTCCTCCAGCAGCATCGTGTTTTTCACTCAGTAGGTCAGGCAGCATTTGTGGAGGAAGCAAGAGATCACAGTTCAGATTAATGATCTCTCATCTACAGGTAATTATCAGAGTTTTACCGTAAATCAGATCTTAGGGTTTAATTCTAGAGAGACAGAATGAAAAATAGAGAAGTTCTGTTAAATTTATACAGGGGACCCCTGGGTTATGCAAGGGTTCTGTTCCTGAGAACTGATTAATCCATAAGTCGGAAATGTACAATTTCCCCCAAAACCAAGATAAAACCCATTGCCCAAAACAGTTGAGCCTCCCCTTCCTGACATCCTACTTTTCTCTCAGTACTGCATCGTGCTGTCGTCGATTTCTATAGCTACCCATATCGTCTCGCTCTGTATACACTTGCTATAATTCTTTCATTTCATTGGATATCTTCCTATGTTCGCCCTAACACTGCCCATAAATAATGGAATGCATACTGTATCCAGTTGTTAATAAATACTACAAAACACTTGCTGACTAGATTAGAGGGTATGAGCTATGAGGAGAGATTGGACAAACTTGGGTTGTTTTCTCTGGAGCGTCGGAGGCTGAGGGGAGACCTGACAGAAGTTTATAAGATTATGAGAGGCATAGATCGGATAGACAGTCAGAATCTTTTTTCCCAGGGTAAAAATGTCAAATACCAGAGGACGTGCACTTAAGGTGAGGGGGGAGTGGGGGAAAATAGAAAGCAGATGTGTGGGGCAAGTTTTTTACACAGAGAGTGGTGGGTGCCTGGAGCGGGCTGCCAGGGGTGGTTCTGGAAGCAGATACAACAGTGGTGTTTAAGAGGCTGTTAGACAGACACATGAATATGCAGGGGATGGAGGGACGTGGATCATGTGCAGGCAGAAGAGATTTAATTAATTTGGCATCATGTTCGGCACAGACTTGGTGGGCCAAAGGGCCTGTTCCTGTGCTGTACCATTGTGTGTTCTATCTTCAATGTCCTGATCTACTGCTATCCGAAGCATTGACCTTGTATATCGTCCCTGGGACACCTTTAACTGTGATCCCCACATGTGGCCATCATTCCCATTCTGCAGCCCAGCAACACTGTGAAGTTAGCAGAAGAGTGGCTTCTCTATGTGCTCAGAATGTTCAAGGCCAGTTGTCAATGTGCCCTCATGCACCCTGCACATCACTTTTGAAATGTGGAACGATTGTGGTTGATGTAGTTAATGTGCAGCCAAGCTTGCAATCTTTCTGTCTTAATGAAATATCTGGAAAAGATTGCATTTACAGCCTGCAACCATCAGTGACAATTTATCTACATGTTGTCACCAAGCTAAACGAGGTCTAGAAATCTATTCATCACGATGGAAATAGACAGCACTTCCTCTTAAGAGGAAGGGGATGTAATGGAATTAGATTAACCATTTGTCCGCCAACCACAGCTGCAGGGTATTTCTGTAAATGACTGACGCATGGCTTGTGATAAACTGCAAATGAGTCTGTTTCACTTAAAAGAAAAATAATTTCAATAGAAGGCAATTAATTTTCTTATTTTGATTAATTTTCTTATCATTTTAAATTGTGCAGTATGAACTAAAAGCCTTTCAATATTTTCAATTGTGAATATGATCTTTAAGAATGGGATTCATTTTATTATCATAATTAGAGCTATGGAGTCATAGATTACACATCACGGAAACAGGCCCTTCTCATCTGTGCCAGTCAAGTTACAGAGCTGAGCTAGTCCCATTTGCACCTGCCCCTCTAAATCTTTCCTATCCATGCACCTGTCCAAATTAACCTCTACATAACTAAAAGATTAACCCTACACTTGCTGGCAGCTTCAGCGTTCTTGTATTGTCTGCCCACTCAGCCTGGAATTGAAATGCAGCTTCTTACAAAAACAAAACCCCCGTAACCGACCTGGCATTTGTTTGTTCCTCCCTCGCCTCCGTCTTTTCCCGCTGCCTCTGCTGCAGAATCACAGGACGGTTACACTAGGGAAAGAGGCCATTCTGTCCATTAGGTCCATGCTAGCCATGTGCAAGAGCAAACCTGTTAGTCCCTCCCCCTGCCCTGACCCAAAAATTCTGTGCTTTTTTTTTCCCTTCCTGTTATTTATCCAGCTTACTTTTGAATGCTACAATTGAACCAGCTGCAACAATGCACTCTAGATCTCAACCAGCTGTGTGTAATAAAAGGTTTCCTTGCGTCAACCCCTTCCTTTTTTACACTTTCTGTGTAAAAAACTTCCCCCGCACGTTTTCCTTAACCTTTCCCCCTCTCATCTTAAATTCATTTAACATTTCTACCACGGGAAAAAGATTCTGACAATCTATTCCTCTCATAATTTTATAAATTTCTATCAGGTCTCCCCTCAGTTTCTGACGCTCCAGGGAAAACACCCCAAGTTTGTCCAACCTCTCCCTCTAATCCAGGCAGTGTCCTGTTAAACCTCTTCTGTACCCTTTCCAAAGCCTCCACATCCTTCCTGTAATGGGGAAGACAGAACTGCACCTGGCGTGTGTCTTCCAAATGCCAGATATTCTGCAGGGATACACAGATTTCCCATTGTAATCTCAAGAAATCATCTGCAGATATCCCAGAAAAACGGTGTAAGTGCCTCCTAACTCCACATGTCTGGAGTTTCTGCAGATCTTCAACCTAAGTTTTGGGGAAAATGAGATACATTGCAGCCTTGCTCACTACAGAGATGCAACAGTCCGTCAGAAACTCTGGAAGCCATTCAGTCATGATCTCTGCATGATGAATCCAGGTTTTTGAATTACTAAACCAATCACAGATCCAGCATGGTATTGATTGGTCAGTTGGCTGGATTGAATTTTTCCTGCCTTTTCTTGACAAAACAAACTTGGGCAACCTTCCACATTATTGAGTAGTTGCCAATGTTAGAATGAGACTTAGAAAGTACCATCATTCTGGGCATGAAAACAAATGGTTTTTGGTTGAAAATTGTACATTGAATTATGATCTCAAGATATTGCAAGAGGCAAGAAAATGCAGAGTACATAGCACAAAGAGACTTTTCAGACTTAGAAACCTTAAAGTCGAGTTTATTGTCAGATGTACAAGTCCATGTGTACACAGGTGCAATGAAAAACTTACTTGCAGCAGCATCACAGGCGCAGGGCATCAGATAAGCGGCATTCACAAGAAAAACATAAATTAAACAAAACCTATACACAATTTTGTCAAGAAAGAACATAATTAGAACAGAAAAAAACAAAGTCTATTTTAGTGCAAAGTGATCAAAGTGGTCACAGTGTTGCTAAACTGCAGTGATTAGGGTTGTGCCGGTTGGTTCAAGAACCGAATGGTTGAAGGGAAGTATCTGTTCCTGAACCTGGTGGTGTGGGACTTCAGGCTTCCGTACCTCCTGCCCGATGGGAGCTGTGAGAAGATGGCACGGCCCGGATGGTGGGGATCTTTGATGACGAATGTTGCCTTCTTGAGGCAGCACCTCCTGTAGATACTCCCGATGGTGGGGAGGGATGTGCCCGTGATGTCCACTGTTCTCTGCAGCTTCTTATGTTCTTGTGCATTGGAATTGCCGTACCAGACATTGACGCAACCGGTCAGGATACTTTCAACAGCACATCTGTAGAAGTTTGTTAGAGTATTGGAAAAAGAAGAAAGGTAACGAAGAGTAAAGAGATGAGTGATAAGTCATTCAACACAGCTGGGTGCTGAAAGAGCCTTGCTTATGTTGACTGCCTAAGAAATTAAAGCTTTGGAATTTAGATATGCTCATTTTCTCAGATATTACATGCTTGTTTACATTTTATCAAGATTAGATTCCAAGGACAGGAATTTAATTGAGAGCTTGGGTTCGTATTGTCTTTGCTAAAGTAAAGCCTGAGTGAACCTTGAGTAGACAGCTGCCTTGAAATCATGCATCACGTCGGTTAGCGTTTCTAATTTACGGCTGATGAGTTTGTTTTGCTTTATCGTTTCAGTTTGGTGCCAACAGCAGCTGTCAGCAAAGACATTGATTCTCATTGCGTAGTGCAGGTCTTTGATGCTCAGTGGCATCCACAGAAGATTAAACATAATTGTGTTATTACAGCAGCTAGGTCAAGAATGGTTGATGTCTCATGAATCCTATGCTCGCTAACTGCATCACCAAAACTGGATATCTTATGACGTAAAGGTTGATGAAAATGATCACAGAACAACATGAAAGTCAAGAACACAAACCTGCAGAGAGGGGTAAACACTGCCCGGTCCGTCACAGGCCCGCCACCTCCTCCCATCCAGTCCATCTTCACCATGCGCCGCTTCAGGAAGGCTGACAGTGTTGTCGGGGACACCTGCCACCCCAGCCATTCCCTTTCTCTCTTCTACCTTCTGGGAGAAGATACAGGAGCTTGAAAGGCCGGACATCCAGATTCAGGAACAGCTTCTTCCCCACTGCTGTCAGACTCCTGAACCAGTCACCTCTCTCACACCCCTTCCCGTGGGGCTGCCAAGTTCTCGAACCCTTAACTCTCCCTCTCTCGCTAATTCCATTATTGTCACGTTAGCATTTCTTTTTGCACTACTTCAGACTGCACTGCAATCTCTACACCGTTCCATTGTTTTGCACTTGTCACTGTATTATTGTGTATTTATCATTACCATGTACACTGTTCACTCTGTGAGCTTCACACGAGCAAGGAGTTTCATTGCACCCTGGTGTGTATGACAATAAACTGATCTGAATCTGCATTGATGGTAGCTGATCTCATTTTGTTATAGATAGCAACATGCACCTCTCCACTTTAGTGGCTGAGGAACAACTAGGAAAGGCATAGCAGGTCCAGAGTGACAACATAAACCAGGAGGTTAAGACTTCAGCCTCTCAAGCCAGCTTCACCATCCAATAAGGTCCTGGCTGATCCTGTGCCCCACTCTACTCTTCTGCCCAATCCCCATATATTTCCATTCTCCTCATCTCCAAAATTCAGCCTTGAATATACCCAGTAACTGAGGGCCCACAGCTCTCTGCGGTGGAGAGAGCCAGAGAGATACAACCCTTTGAAAATAGAATGGGGTTTGAGACAGTTGTAAAGAAGTGCAGCATAATTTAGGGTCTGAGGGAGTTACACATGAATTAGGAGCAGCAATTGGCCACGTGGCCCCTCAAGGCTGCCGCTCCACCATTTAGAGTCATTGAGTCAAACAGCACGGAAACAGGCCCTTTGGCCCAATTCGTCCATGCTGACCATGGTGCCCATCTAAGCTAGGTCCATTTTCCTTCATTTGGCCCATATCTCTCTAAACCTTTCCTATCCATGTACTTATCCAAATGTATCTTAAATGTCATTATTGTACCTGCCTTAACTACTTCCTCTGGCAGCTTGTTCCATATACGCACCACCCTCTGTGTGAAGAAGTTGCCCTCAGGTCCCTTTTAAATCTTTCCCCTCTCACAATTCTATGCCCTTTGATTCCCCTTCTCTGGGAAAAAGATTGTGTGCATTCACCCTATCTATGTCCCTCATGATTTTGTACACCTCTGTAAGGTCACCCCGCAGATCCCTATGCTCCAAGGAGATTTTTCTCATTTATAATAAGATTGGATAATTTAATAATATTGGATTGTAACATCACACATCCCTGCCTAGTCACAGTTCTCTTTCACTCTCTTGTTTATTGAGTATCTATCTACCTCTGCCTTAAAAGTATTCCAAGATTCTGTTTACAACTCCAATGATGAAGACAGTTCCAAAGCTCACAGCCCTCTGAGAGTGAAATAAAGCACCTCATTTTTGTCTTAAATAGTCGAGCCCTTATTTATAAACAATGACCCCTAGTTCCAAATTCTCTCACATTCTCTCTGCACCCACCCTGTCAAGACTCCTCAGGATTGTACATGTTTCAACCAAATGTCTCCTCCCTCTTCCAAACTAATCTAATCTCTCCAATCTTTCCTCATAAGACACCTGCACATTCCAGGCTCTTAAAAGGCATTTGGAAAGTAGTATCAAACTACAAGTCATTAGCAGTGGGACAGAGGAAGGAGAGCTCAGGAGGCCAACATCCCAGCACAGGAGTGTGGGATGGATTTATGCTGGAAAAAGATTACCGAGCAATGATGGGACATTGTATAGACTGATCCAATGTGGATGTCAAGGAACAAGCAAACAGCCTGAGGCTTGAATGTCTACGATGGATGTTTCATGTTGCAATAAGAAATATCAATATTACTTGTGGCAGTTAGGGAAGCTTGGAGATTAGAGAGACAGCAACATGCACAGAAATAATTAAATGTGATGGATTGTCTCAGTAAAAATCCCTACCAAAAATAAATAGTCAGCCAAGACAAATCTATGCATCAAATATGAGATCTGTCACACGGGGGTTGTTCAGGGTCTGAGAGCTCATATTAAGGGAGTTGAAGGATATTGAAGGATACAGTGTGTAATATTTAGGACTGGGGAAGAAATTAGGTTGTATTGGAGTCATACAGTAATACAGCATGCAAACAGAACCTTGGGCCCAACGTCCATGGTGCCCACCTCTATAAGGTCGCCCGTCAATCTCCTACGTTCCAAGGATTAAAGTCCTAGCCTGGCCAACCTCTCCCTCTAACTCAGGCCTTCAGGTCCTGGCAGCATCCCCGTAAATCTTCTCTGTTCTCTTTCTAGTTTAATGATGTCTTTCCTATAACAGGACGACCAAATCGGTACACAGTACTCCTACATTCATTGCCCTGAATGATGAGGGCCAGCCTGCAAAATGCCTTCTTCACCACCCTGCCTCTTGTCCACATATTCACTGTCCATAAAGGGTCGAAATTTTTGCTCTGTTTGGAAACCTCCAAAAGATGGAATAACCTATTCATAAAATATTTAGATTTAATATGGTAGAAATTTGAAAACTTCATACTTCTGAATTACAGTTTAAGTTTTGAGGTAACCCTATAAATAGGGATCATTGTTTGTAGACTTAGTAACTTCTCCCATGTTAATAATCCAATTATTGGGAGACAATTTAGACTGTACTCATTAATGATGAAATGGAAACAACATTAGATAACATAATCTTGTCTTGCTTACAACCAGAGCACTAGAACAGTATCAACACCCTTCCGAGCAAGGTTGTAAATTTACACATCGAGAGTTTAATTCTCTTGCTTTGGATATACACTTTCAGTCCATCAATCTACCTTCCTGTTGTTTGAGCACTCAGTGCCACTTTCAGTACTGCACACTGTACCATCAACACTTCCCATTCAATGTTTTTAAGTCAACGGCCACAACGTAGTTGCAGTCTTTGATTAATAAGACAAGTTACTAAAGTCCTTCTCTCAGCTCAGGCCCATCTGGCAGATGAAAATAATTCTACTCATTGATTAATCAAGAAATCAAATAAACTGCAAAATGTTATTTATTTATAAAAGAGGGTAAATATAAGCTGGGTAACTGAGAAAATTGGCCATGTATCTTAAGCGGGTTGTATCTGCTGCAACTTCACCACCTCCCCCCCCCCCCCCCCCCCCCCGTCAGTTGCACTAACTTTGTCAGGACATTGAATTCTCTTTCCAAGATCCATTAACTTGGCATAAATGAGAATATCTCAGGCATGGAACGTTATGGCAGCCATTTCAAGGTCAAATCATGCTGCTCCAGAAATTCAGCAGGAAGCAGAATGCGCTTGGACTGATGATGCTGAGTTACAGTCAGGTGCAAGAAGGGCCATCGTTCCACTTCCTCGTTCTGTGTTGTAGGGGCATTTGAGGGATTGGTGCTTGGGGTGCTCAAGAGATTGGTGGTGAGATCAGTGGGGGGAGAGGTGTGGCAGGAGGGTGGTTTGTTGGATCACCTGATGGATAGAATGTAATTAGTGGGGCTCTCCGTAGTAAAAGGTCCAGCACTGCACAATGGTTGTCCCACTCTGCAGTGCCCAAGGGTTGTGGTTCCTGAAGAATGTCAGATATGCAAACACTGCTCATGCCAAGAAGAGTCCATTCACAGAGATGTTACTGCGACTGGAGGGCTTGAGTACTAAGAAGAGACTGGATAGGCTGCTTTTTTTTAACCTTGGAGTATAGGAGGCTGAGGGGTGACCTTGTAGGGTTTATAAAATCATGAGGGGCATAGATAAGGTGGATGGTCACAGTCTTTTCCCCAGGGTAGGGGAGTCTAAAACTAGAGGGCATAGTTTTAAGGTGACAGGGGAGAGATTAAAAGGGGACCTGAGGGGCAAATTTTTCACACAGAGGATGGTGGGTATATGGAACGAGCTGCCAGAGGAAGTGGTTGAGGCAGATACAGTTACAACATTTAAAGGACACTTGTACAGGTCCCTGGATAGGAAATCTTTCAAGGGATATGGTTCAAATGCAGGCAAATGGAACTACTTCAGACAGGCAATATGGTCAGCATGGATGAGTTGGGCCGAAGGGCCTGTTTCCATGCTGTATAACTCTGTGACTCTAACCGAATCTTCAGTGTGATACAAAGTGACTTGGAAATGGTCATTAACATACTTCACTTGGGCAAAAGTACATTTTCCATCACGTAGTCATAAAATAAAAGGTGCTACTTGATCGGGTTTCTTGGCATTTCCTCTAATCCACCATCTGTTCAAGAAGGGTGTCCTGTAAAGAGAAAAGGCAAGAAAGAGGAAGCTTTCTATCCATCAGACTGAAGGATAGTCAGTGAGCCAAGGAAACCAAACCAATCAATTTAAAGTAAGAAATATTGGTATTGGTATTGGTTTTTTATTGTCACTTGTACTGAGGTACAGTGAAAAACTTGTCTTGCATACCGATCTATAAACTGTAATATAAATTAGATTTAAATGATGAACAGAAATCATATCAAATATTGGGACATACAGATGAATTGAGAGAACAAAAGTAGATTGATATAGTAAACAAAACTTTAAATCAAAATTATTTTTTTAAGATATCTTTATTAGTCACATGTACATCGAAACACACAGTGAAATACATCTTTTGCGTAGAGTGTTCTGAGAGCAGCCCGCAAGTGTCGCCACGCTTCCAGCACCAACACAGCATGCCCACAACTTCCTAACCCATACGGCTTTGGAATGTGGGAGGAAACCGGAGCACCCAGAGGAAACCCACGCAGACACGGGGAGAACGTACAAACTCCATACAGACAGCGGCCAGAATTGAACCCGGGTCGCTGGCGCTGTAATAGCGTTACGCTAACCACCACACTACTGAGTCTGCCACATTACTGAGGAAATGTGACTCTACCCTGTTAAAATTATTTTTCCAAGTTCAGAGAGGTTGTTGAGCAGTAAAAAAGGTTGCTTACTTTAGATAGCACCAGGTCTAACCTAATCATTACTGAATGGTGGGAAAATACCTCAGTTTCACACCATTGCATTGATTTCAGTACCAAGCCAATTGTAGCCGGTGCACCTTGCAAAGTAGGAGGGTATCACTGACAGCAGCTTCGAGGTTTTACTGTAAATGTGTTTGCATGTTGTTAACTCACCCTGTAATAATGGTAACCCTGACAACCTCACCATTATCTTTAACACTAAATATGAGCTATTGCAAATTAGGTTTGAAAAATGATTGCAGAAAATTGCTGCAATAATATGCCAATCACTGCAGGTTCAATTGGTTAAAATTCCCTGCAAGAGGTGGTCCTACTCTATTGACTAATTTTGATTTAGCTCACCACACTCTACGTACACTATGCAACCAGGCCAGACACAGATCAGAGGAACAACACCTCATATTCCGCCTTGGTAATCTCCAATCTGGCAGCCTCAACATCGATTTCTCTAACTTCCGGTAACACCTCCCCTCTTTTCTTTTCTCCCCACCTCTGTTTTCCCTCATTCCTGTGGCCCCCTCACTCCTTCTCTTTCCCCTCCCCACCCTCAGCCCATCACCTCCCCCGGTTCCCCACCTCCTTTCCTTTTTTCCATGGTCTACTGTCCACTCTTATTGGATTCCATCTTCTTCAGCCCTTGGCCTCTTCCACCCATCACCTCTCAGCTTCTTGCATCACTCCCTTTCGTCTCCCCTCCCCCACCCACCTACCGTTCCCCCCCCCCCCCCCTCACCTGAACTCACCTGTCACCTGCCAGCTCATGGTCCTCCCCCTCCCCTACCCTTTTATTCTGGCTTCTGCCCTCTTCCTTTCCAGTCTTGATGAAGGGTCTTGACCCGAAATGTCGACTGTTCATTTCCCTCCATAGATGCTGCCTGACCTGTTGAGTTCCTCCAGCATTTTGTGTGTGTTGCTATGCAACTTTCTGCCTTGACTTTGGCACAAACGGTGTGAAAACTAACAGTAGACCTGGTCTTTGTTGGGACAATTTCCATGACAAACAAATTTTAAGGTGGTTCTAATTCACTAGTTGAAATGTAACTGAATTAAGAAAGAAGTTCCCCATCAATGGTCAGGGTTATAAAACTTTGACACCAGATAAGCACATGGATGTAATGGGCTGTGTAGAACGGAAGGTTAGATTGATCATGGAGTAGGTTTATATAGGTCGGCACAACATCGTGGGCCGAAGGGCCCGTATTGTGCTGTACTGTTCTATGTTCTATCCCACAGCAGCTGGCATTGAGGAGGAGGTAAGTTATCAGTTCTACAGGATTTCTCGTATCAATTGCTGCTCCTGTTGTAACAACCAGTTGTGAAATCTCACCTGGAAGAGAGATGTCATACTCAACAGCAAAGCAGAAGTTTGTCATCACAGACACTACAGATGCAGACAGCTGGAATTCAAGGATATTCCAGGCACATTCAAAGAGTCATAGAGCTATACAGCAGTGGAACCAGGCCCTTCAGCCCAACTGGTCCATGCTCACCAAGGTGCCTACCTTGTTTGGCCCATATCCCTCTAAACCTTTCCTGTCCATGTACCTGTCCAAATGTCTTTTAAACATTGTAATTGTACCCGCCTCTGCCACTTCCTCACCTGACCCCTCCACCCCTCTCCAAAAAACACAGTGGCTTTAGTGATCCACAAGAATTATAAATAGCATTTCCAGCTCAGAGAGGAGATCTTAAAATAAAATCAGAAAACGCTGGAAACAGTCAGCAGGTCAGGCAGCATCTGTGGTGGGAGAAACAGTTAATATTTCAGGTCAGACAGAGAGAGATCTTTCTGTTGACAACAAGGCAGGAAGAAGGCTGAGAGTTACCACACATGGTTTGCTTACTTAAAACCTCCACTGACATCTTGGTCAGCATTAACGAGTTGGGCCGAAGGGCCTGTTTCCGTGCTGTATGACTCTATGAGATGGTAAGATTTTCAGTGGATTCACCATTCTGCCAGAGTTATGACATTTCTGTCCATATGTAATATATGGTCTTCTAAACAGGAGTCTTGGGACCAATTATAAACACAGACAGGGACAGGGGTGATAGGGGCTGTTGGGGGAGAGGAGGCAGGTTCAATGCCCAGGCCCATTAATAAGCTGCTTGCTAACCAAGACGCCATGAGTGGGAGGAAGGTAGGTGGACAGGATGGAAGGAGAAGCCCTGATGTGGGGTTCATCTTACAGTCCTCAGGCAGCAGCTCCAGGTCGTTCCCGGCACAGAACATTGTAATCCATCCAGCTTGGGACACAGGGTGTGAACATCACTCACCCAGCCAGCATTTAGTGTCCGTCAACCAAAAGGCTCTCAGGGATCAGTCTGGAGTCAGTTAAGGGTCAATCATATTAATCGTATAAGAGGCAAGGAGAGAGACTTCCTTCACAGATGAACCAGTTGGATACTTACAATGTTCTGGTAGCTGTCACCAGGCTTTCCAAACTTGTTTAATTGTGAACTGAATTTTCTCAATTGCCACAGAGGGATTCAAGCATATCATGGAGGGTTACGTACAAGGGGACATATCCACAGAATAAGCGGCCTGCCATTTTAAACAAAGGTACACAGGAATGTCTTCTCTCAGAGAGTGGGAATCTCTGGAATTCTCAGCCCCTGTGGAGTGGAGGTCAGTTCATTAGATATATCCTCTTTCTGTGTTGGAAATGTTCTTTATAATTCTTATGGATCACTAAAGCCCACTGTGTGCTTTGGAGAAGGGTGGTGGGGGCAGGTGAAGGTCTATCTGTGCCTCAAAGTGAACGTGATGGGTTGCTTCCATTCTGAGTTTTGGAGTCAATTAACATTTTATTGATCGTGGTCACTCCTGACATTTCCCCTGGGGCTGTGGACCACTCTGATACTGACACTCTCCCAGTTACTACACGGTAATAAAGCAGCTTCTGCGTGGCAGCCTGACAATAAGTGAACACACTGCTCACAAACAACACAGGAATAAAGATCTAAGTGTAAGCTCGTAAGAAGTAGGAGGAGGAAGAGGCCATTCATCCCTCCAAGAGTCTGCTACATCATTCAGCAAGCTCACGGCTGTTCTTTTATGTCAAACACCATTTCCCTGCTCTATCCCCAGATTCCTCCCATGTTCAGACATCTATCAATATCTGATGTAGTGGACTCAGCCCAGTACATCACGGGCATTTCCCTCCCCATCATCAGGAGTATCTACAGGAGGCGCTGCCTCAAGAAGGCAACATCTATCATCAAAGATCCCCACCATCCGGGCCATGCCATCTTCTCGCAGCTCCCATCGGGCAGGAGGTACAGAAGCCTGAAGTACCACACCACCAGGTTCGGGAACAGCTACTTCCCTTCAACCATTCGGTTCTTGAACCAACCAGCAAAACGCTAAACACGATGACCACTTTGATCATTTTGCACTAAAATGGACTTTGTTATTTTTTGTTCTAATTGTGTTCTTTCCAGTAAAAATTGTGTATAATTTATGTTTTTCTTGTGAATGTTGTGTATCTGATGCTGCTGCAAGTAAGTTTTTCATTGCACCTGTGCACACATGGACTTGTGCGTCTGACAATAAACTTGACTTGAACCAAATGTAATCAATGGCTGAGTCTCTGCAGCCCAACAAATGTGAATCATCTTTCAAATTAAGAAAATATATTTCTCCAACACTCTTGTTAATATTTTATTTTCAGAAACATGTGACTTGCATTGAAATAAAAATTCCCAGTAAAACTAATTAGTTCTTTTACTATTTTATATATTTTATTTGTTTGCAAGATTGTGGACATTTATTAACCAGTTTGGCACTGAGTGGTTTGCTGTGCCTTTTCCTGAGGTCATAAAGAGTCAATCACATTGTTGGGTCTGGAATCACATGTCTGGATTGGCCAGACAAGGTAAGGACGGTAAATGTTCTTCCTTCAGTATGTTAGTGAACGACATAGTGAACCCAGTAATTTCACAGTCACTATTGTTAAGACAAGCCCTTAATTCCACATTTATTGAGTTATTTGAATTTAAATTCCGATGCAATAGTTGAATCATTACAATCAGAGCAAAAACTGCTGGAGATAATCAGCAGGTTAGTCAGCAGCTGTGGGGAGAGAAACAGAATTCATCAGATTATCTCTATGATCCACCTGAGACAAGCGTCCTTATCTCATCAATCAAACAGCACCATGTCATCTCAGAAATCCACAGATACTGACAGAGTGGCTGTGTACTTCCAACAGTATCAGACTCTGTTTCTGCCATTGATGTCCGTGACCAGAGAGCGGACAATGAACAAGATTGGTTGTTCAGATCTGCCTCACTGGTGCAGATCTTGTGGACAAATGCACAGTCAAGTGCAAAAGGGGCAGTTCCAAACTTCAGAACATTCAGAGAGCCACTGCCTCACAGCTCCAATGATCTGGGTTCAATCCTGACCTCTGGTGCTGTCCGTGTGGAGTTTGCCCGTTCTCCCTGTGACTGTGTGGGTTTCCCCCGGGCGCTCCAGTTTCCTTTCATATCCCAAAGACATGAGTTGGTAGGTTACTTGGACACTGTAAATTGCCCCTGGTGTGTAGGTGAGTGGTAGAATCTGGGGGGAGTTGATGGGAATGTAGGGATGATAAATTACAGGGAAAATTAGTGGGGAATGGGATTGCTCAGAGAGCTGGCGTAGAGTCGACGGGTGGAAATGCCTCATTCTCTGTCATGTGGAAATACGGAAATATTCCAGCATTTGGTCCTGCAAGATATAACACTTCAAGTGCATGTCCAAGTACACTAAGAGAGATTTGGATAGGTCCATGGATGGGAGGGGTTTGGAGGGATATCATCCAGGTGCAGGTAGATGGGACTAAGCAGAAGATCAGGTCAGCAAGGACTAGATGGGCCGAAGGGCCTGTTTCTGTGCTGTAGTGCTCTATGACTCTATGATTATAGGGCACGTCTGTAGGTTCATTAACTTACCACTTTTATCTCTCATCTTTCAGCTCTGAATGAAAAAAAATCAATGCTGTCAAGCAAATGAACTTGCAAGACACCTTAGAATGTTAATCTGGAGAACTTCTCTTGGGGTCTGCAACGTGGGTCAGTCTCATCCAGAATTTAAGTTTGGAAAACATTAAATGTAGTTCCTGGTTTCAGCAAGGTTAACTGGTCATGTGGCTGTGATGACGGAAATTGCAGAACCCATGAAAACCCTTCATGTGTTCAGGCCACGGAGGACGTCGGTTATGCGGTGGTTTCTCTGGTGATTTATTTTCACACCTCGCCACTGTTAATTTTCTGCCTGCTTTGTACCACGTGATTTACAAGGCATCCAGGTCTCAAGCAGGCTCCTGTTAACAAAGTGAGGAATCTGTCTGCGCAAAGTGCCAGCTAATGAATTTATTGGCCACAATGTTACAGCGATGTGGCAGATGTGATAAGCTGCAGACTGAACAAGGTCA
Source organism: Pristis pectinata (assembly GCF_009764475.1). NCBI lineage: Eukaryota > Metazoa > Chordata > Chondrichthyes > Rhinopristiformes > Pristidae > Pristis > Pristis pectinata. Next base: position 29,989,655 of record NC_067430.1, read on the forward strand.
TTCTGTGAACCATCTGCAATTACTTGGATCCGAACCCCCAGTTTGTAACCCACCGCAATCTGATCTTTGGTCGGATTGTGGAGGATATCAGTTATACAACACAGAAACAGGCCCTTCGGCCCAACTTACCCGTGCTGGCCAAGGTGCCTATCTAAGTTAATCCCAATTGCCTGTGTTTGGCCCTACCTCTCTGAATATTTCCTATCCCTGTACCTTTCCAAATGTCTTTTAAATGTTGTAATTGTACCCGTTTCCTCCGGCAGCTCGTTCCACGTACCCACCACCCTCTGTGTGAGAAACTTGCCCCTCAGATCTCTTTTAACTCTTTCCACTCTCACCTTGAACCTATGCCCTCGGGATTTAGATTTCCCTACCCTGGGAAAAAGACAGTGAATGTCAACCTTATCTTTGCCCCTCATAGTCTTAGAAAATTCTATAACGTCGCTGCTCAGCCTCCTTCACTCCAGAGAAAACAGTCCCAGCCTATCTTGGAGCAACACAGGTAGATAGGGTGGTAAAGAAGGAGTATGGTATGCTTGCCTTCATCGGTTGGGGCATTGAGTCTAAGAGTCAGGAAGTCATGTTGCAGCTGTATGAAACTTCGGTTAGGCTGCATTTGGACTACAGTGATTACAGGAGGGATGTGGAGGCTTTGGAGAGGGTGCAGAAGAGGTTCACCAGGATGCTGCTTGGATTAAAGAATATTTGCATTGTTTTCTCTGGAGCGTCGGAGGCTGAGGGGAGACCTGATAGAAGTTTATAAAATTATGAGGGACATAGATAGGGTAGACAGTCAGAATCTTTCTTCCAGAGTAGAAATGTCAAGTACCAGAGGGCATGCACTTAAGGTGAGAGGAGGAAAGTTTAAAGGAGATGTGCGGGGCAAGTTTTTTACACAGAGACTGGTGGGTGCCTGAAATGTGCTGCCTGGGGTGGTGGTGGATGGATAACCTTGCTGAGTGATTTGATGGTTAGATGGGGGGTGTGCTAGTTAGAGGAATTGAGCTGAGTCCAGTCATGAAAGGTGGCGAGGGAATCGATCCAGGGACTGCAACAAGCTAGGCAGTGGTCAGGTGGTGAAAGCTAACAGAGTAAAAGAGTCTTAAAGAGAATAATCTCAAGTGTGTGACTGGTCTTCATTGTTCAACAGCCGAGGACATGTCAACAAATTTCAATGTGATTGAACATACGCTGTGTATGCTCCTATAGTAGTCTCTGTGTATCTATCTGTCACGGTTAACAGTTAGCGAACTGCACAACCTGTTCACAAAAAATTCAATAGGGATAATCAATTGGGTTTTGATCTAAATTCTTCAATACAGTGCACAAAATATTGTGTTACATGGCAGAACGTTTGAGCCAATTATCGTTCACATTTTGGTGGCTACTTTACCGATATCATACTGATGGTCTTTGTGGAATAGGAAGAGTTCCAGAGGTTCAGGTTGAACCTAACCACACTTTGGCAACAATGCAGAGATGGATAATGGGGCAAGTGTTGAGGTTACCTTGGTTACGTGGTTCCATCCCGGGGACCCAAAACAACAATGTTCAAGAAGCTGGAGGAACTCAGCAGGTCAGGCAGCATCTATTGGAGGGAAATGGACGGTCGACGCTTCGGGTCGAGAACCTTCATTTCGACTGCCAGTCCGGACAAAGGGTCTCGACCCGAAACGTCGACCGTCCATTTCCCTCCACAGATGCTGCCTGACCTGCTGAGTTCCTCCAGTATCTTGTGTGTCGCTCCAGATTCCAGTATCTGCAGTCTCTTGTGTCTCCAAAAGAAAAACATTTATGTCTCCTGAACCTTGGTTCCTAGTGTTGAACAAATGAAAGACATTTTGGTTCGGTCTCCCCTTCAACTACTCGTTGTGCACGGCCTTCAAAACCTTGCCTCTTGCCATCCAAGTAGTTTATTTGCCGACCCTCTTTTTTGATGTATTCCTCAAAAAACTGCCATATAACAAAGATTATTTAAGCAAACTCACTGCTTCTGCTGAGGATGCTGAAAATTTTAATGCTGATATTTCACTTTTTATGCCCTCCAATGGATTTCATTGCGTCAAACTCCAGCCTATGGAAATGCACAGAAATAATGTGGCTCAGCACTCTCTGCTGTGCTTACTTCCCTCGCTTTCCTTGGACAAATTGTCTTGGATGACAATTCCTTGCTAAAGTAGTTTGCTTACGTCATCTGTCATTTTTTTCCAATTATGTTAGGTTTGGATCTGGTTACTTACCTTTAGCAGCCTCTGCAGGATTTGCAGGCAGTTTTCTGTCCTGTACACAAAACAAAATATGGAGTGAAGGAGATCATTCAGCTTACTGTGTCCTTGCCCCCTTAAAAAAAGAGTACCAACCTAATCCCACCTTCAAAACTGGGTCTGCAGTGTCACAGTTTCTCAAGAACATTCCCAAGTCCTGTTTCAATGTGGTGAGAGTTTCAGCCTCTCCCATCCTTTAAGGCAATGGTTCCAGATCCCCACTGCCCGATAGGTGAAAGAGTCTTACAGCACGGAAACAGGCCCTTCACTTCACCAAGTCCATGATGACCATCAAGCATTCATGTGTGCTATTCCTATACTAATCCCACTTTATTTTCCACACATTTCCATTAAATCCCCACGAAGTTTATCCTCATCTGCTGTCTAAGTCTTTTTACCAATTACTTGAGAACTGTGCCCCGACCCCCACCAGTTTTTGAGGGGGGGCATAGTTCTCAAGCAATTGGTAAAATGATCCACCCTCCTTACTCCAATCACAGTCCCTCATAATTTCACACGCCTCAACCAATCTCCTCTGTTCTGAAGAAAACAACCCCAGCCTATTCAAACTCCCTCATTGCTATACACACCTTCACTCCTTCTGTCTCAACAGACAGGACTTCCCAGTGGCCACCCACTTCAGTTCCACATCCCCCTCCCACACTGACATGTCTGTCCACGGCTTCCTCTACTGCCACGTTGAGGCCAGGCGCAGGTTGGAGGAACAACATCTCATATTCCGCCCTGGGAGTCTCCAACCTGACGGCCTCAACATCGATTTCTCCAACTCCCGGTAACGCCTCCCCTTCTTTATCTTTTGCCCCCCCCCCCCCACCACTCCTTTGTCTTCCCTTATTCCTGTACCTCCCTTCCCCCACCTTGACGACCTGCCCATCTCCTCTCCTCTCCTCCCCTCCCCCATCCTTTATTCCATGGTCCACTGCCCTCACCTACCGGATTCCTTCTTCAGCCCTTGGCGTCTTCTACCTATCACCTCTCAGCTTATTACATCTTCTCCCCCTCCCCCACCCACCACCTACCCCCCCCCCCCTCACCTGAACTCACCTCTCCCCTGCCTGCGTGTGCTCCTCCCCCTCCCCCCACCTTCTTATTCTGGCTTCTGCCCTCTTCCTTTCCAGTCCTGATGAAGGGTCTCGGCCCAAAACTTCGACTGTTCATTTCCCTCCATGGATGCTGCCTGACCTGCTGAGTTCCTCCAGCACTTTTTGTGTATTGCTCCAGATTCCAGCGTCTACAGAATCTCTTGTGTCTTCCTCATTGCTATTGTTTCTGCCCTCGTAAGTGACCAGAACTGTCCTCAGTACTCAAGCTGTGGCTGACTAGCATTTTATTTTGTTTGCAGTTTAATCTGCTTGCTCTGATGGAGCATCTTCTTATGGGTCTACTGAAAGTATGATTAATAGTCTGCAGCAGTCCACATGCACTCCCAACTGGAAAGCCTCTAACATTGTTTTCCTGGTCCTCCAATTTCCATATTATCAATGAATAGTATTTACACAGCAACCAATTGCTTGATTTAGAAGTGTTTAGGTGTGTCACGGGGGCACAAGTAGAAGAGCTGCTGCCTCACAGCTCCAACGATCCAAGTTCAATCCTGACCTTGGGTGCTGTCTGTGTGGAGTTTGCACGTTCTCCCTGTGACTCCGTGGGTTTCTCCCGGGTGCTCCAGTTTCCTCCCACATCCCAAAGGGAGGCAGGTTGTTTGGTTAACTGACTGCTACCCATTGTCCCGAGTATGTAGGTGAGTTATAGAATCTGGGGAGAATATCGTTAGGCAGCTTCAGTTATGTAGTTACAATAGTGTAATGAATGATTGGTCAGTCTGCTAGTTTTGAGGAAAGAATAATTGTTGGTTAGAACAGCAGACTCTCTGTTCTCCTTCAAATAAAAAAATAGAGGTCTCGACATTCATCTACACTGAGGTGTAACCTAGTAAATGGTTATTGCACACTGCGGCAAGATTCAGTGGCACTAGAGGTCTAACACCTGAAAAGTCTTTACACATTTCATCACTGATGTTGTTTAATCACACTGAATCCCTTTACAGATACATTGCAATCAAAAGTGTTCTTACTCAGTCTGTAGAAACTATTTTCAGAGAAAACATTAATTTAATAGCATTGACATCAGCTTGGATAAAAGATCTTTGGCTTCATCTAAACTGTTAAATGGAAGTACAGGATATCTGGGGAATTATCTGAGGCCTCAACTGGAAATGGATTTAATCAAAGTGTCCAATTACAGAGAGTGTGTACGGGGATCAATAACCTCATCAAAGGGGAGTGGTGAATTTTACCAGCTCTATTGCGGACAAATAGAACGTCTGAGCAAGAGGGTCATTGCAAGGCAAGTGGCTGCACACTGCTCTTCACACACACAAAGTTTTCATTGTGATTTGCTAACAATCGTACAAATTAACATCAGTTCTACATAGTTCACGAAGCCAGCAATGTAAGACAACGTAAGATTAATCATTTGACAGTAAAACAAATCGCAGACAAGGTAAGTCTGAAATAAAAACAGAAAATGCTGGAAACACTCAGCAGGTCACGTGGCATCTGTGGAGAGAGAAGCAGGGTTAACATTTCAGGTTGATGAGCCTTTGCCTGAGCCTTCTTCTATACCCGTTTCTTTGACCAGGAGTCATCACTAGACTGTGGGTCTTTTCTCCCATCTCCAGAATTCCCAATCCACTGGGAAACTTCCCTCTGGCCTCTTACTCTCTCTGGATCTATTCATTGTGGACTAGCTTAGGGACATTGACAGCATTAGTTGCTTCATCCAGGCACATCTCAGAGAGCCAATATTACCTTGCTTAATAATAATTACTTGTCCAAAGGTCCTAGCTCTTCACACTTCTCTGGAATTAAATTAAATTGTGAATACTGTATGCACACAGAGGGGCAGAATTTCATCTCCATGGCTTGAAGCCTTGTCCTAACCCCTTATACAAATCATACAATCATCATTTCCGTTGATTTCAAATCTCACTGTGGACTGTAGTTATATTAATAAAATTATTCTTCTTTTTAACATTTGGGATCCGTCGAATGATGTTCTACTTAGATGTTTCTTAAAGTTAATTTTCAAGGACAGTTGTACCCACACGATTCAGCTTTGAATCAAAGTGGGGTTTGCTCTACACTGGAGCAGTATAACCATGGAACAGAATCTGCCAGGGAAATGTTGGCCAAGTAAGTTGCGTGAGATCGGCTGGAAGATGTCTCTCTTCCTCCATTAACATCGGTGCCGTAACAACAATTCAAGCTAAGAAGAAGAGAGCTGAGTATTTTCCAAATGGTGAACACCAGAAGCAGAGGAGGTCCAAAGGGCCTGGGTGCTGGAGGAGAGGTTTCCTGACAGAGACCATTACAAGGTCTTGGCTAAGTACAGGAAATATCCAACAAGGCAAGAGACTGCCGATGCTGGAATCTGGAGCAACACACAAAACACTGGAGGAACTCAGCAGGTCGGGCAGCATCTGTGGAGGGAAATGGACAGTTGATGTTTCGGGTCGAGACCCTTCACCAGGACTGAAAGATAGAGTGGAGGTAGCCAGTATAAAGAGGTGGAGGGAAGGGATGGGGCAAGAGGTGACAGGTGATAGGTGGACTCAGGTGGGAGGGGGGGGTTATAGGTAGATGAGGGAAGGGGGAGCTGGGGGGTGATAGGTGGAAGTGACAAAATGCTGAAGATGATGGAGTCTGGTAGGACGGGAAGGTGGAGCATGGGATCAAGGGAGGGAGGTGGGGAGGGCAGAGGGGAGATGTGGGGGAGAGGAACCAGTGGGACGAGTGTGTGGGTGATGGTCAGATGGAGAAGGTGAGGGAGGGGAAAGGGATATGGTAATGGGGACCAGGTGGGTCAGGAGGAGAGAGAAAAGGGACAGAGGGGAAGCAGTTACCAGAAGTTTGGGAATTCAACGTTCATACCACCAAGTTGGAGACTACCCAGGCAGAATATGAGTTCCTCTAATTTGTGTTTACTATCAACTTGGCTCTGGAGGAGTCCGAGGACAGATACGTTGGTGTGGGGATGGGAAGGAGAATTAAAATGGCTGGCCGCCGGGAGATCCAGACGGCCACGGCAGACGGAGCAAAGGTTCTCAACGAAGCATTCACCCAGTCTGCATCTAGTCTCACCGATGCAGAGGAGGTCACATCGGGAGCCCCAGATGCAATATATAACACCACGGGAATTACATGTGAAGGACTGGCTCATCTGGAAGGGCTGTTTAGGGCCCTGGATGGTGGTGAGGGAGGAGGTGTAGGGGCAGGATGTTACATCTCGCGGTTACAGGGGAGAGTGCCTGGGTATGGAGGGGGAGAGGTGGGGAGGGATGAGCGGACCAGAGAGTCACAAAGAGAATGACCCCTGCGGAAAGCAGAAAGGGAAGGCGAGGGCAAGATGTGGTTGGAGGTGGGATCCCATTGCAGATGGTGGAGGTTGCGAGGGATGATATGCTGGATGCGTAGGCTGGTGGGGTGGTAGGTGAGGACCAGGGGAACTCTATCCCTGTGCTGCCTGAGGAGGGATGGGGTGAGGGCAGAAGTGTGAGAAATAGAAGAGATGTGGGTGACGGCTCCATCAACAGCAGTAGAGAGGAAGCCCAGTTTCCTGAAAAAGGAGGACATCTTGGATAGGTGGTCAAGTGGATAGCTGATCTGTCAAAAGGGTGCTCACGATAGTTCATAATGGGAAGGGAAAGCATTTTGGAAATAGTAGCATTGTTGTTAATTGAATAGTTGGACATCAGACACACGGGCCATTGATGTAGAGGCAAGAACTCAAATCCCAGTGTGGCAGCTGGGAAACTTAGAGTTATTTAAATTTAAATTTTTTTAATATTTTATTTTACAGCGTGGTAACAGGCTCAATGGGTCCACGCTGCCCATTTTAAACCCCAAATTAACCTACCCGAACATCTTTAGCATGTGGAAGGAAACCGGAGCACCCGGCGGAAACCCACGCAGACACGGGAGAACGTACAAACTCCTTACAGACAGCAACGGGAATCGAACCCCGATCGCTGGCGCTGTATTAGCATCTTGCTAACCGCTACGCTACCGTGCCGCCCAAAAAAATATCTAGGATATCTAGAATAGCAGTTGTAATTGGGATCATGCTGATTTTAAGCCCATCTAGTTTACCAACCTACCAGTGTACATAACTAAGCTGTTCATTGAAATGATCCAACGTGCCACTCAGCTCAGTTGGCAATGTGCAACCGACAGCAAACCCTGGCTTTCCCCGTGAGGTCCATGTGCTGTAAACAATTTAACAAAGGAGAACTTTACCCAAAGGTTCACTCCATGACGTGACACACTGAGTTGTCAGGATTCATCACTGCGATGCACTGCAGCACCCCCAGCTGCTTCTACTTTTGATGTAAACGTACTTCGCTCCACGCTTTTTACTTTGAATCAATGCTCTTATTATAGTAGTTTCCATGAGAACAATCAACTCCCTGAAATGGTTTAGCCTTTACCATAAAACATTGGCCTCTGGGAATGGGCTGGTGGAAACAGGTGTGGAGGGGGAATTAGCAAGGGAGGGAGTTAGGATTCAGAGCAGTCAGCTGCTGCTAGAGGGGTGGAGAGAGATTAATGTGCTGAAGTTGCTAAATACAAGGAAAAATAAACAAGAGGGAAGACAGGAGGGAAAGAACACAAGGCAGGGAGGAAATAAGATAAGATTTTTATTAGTCACATGTACATCGAAACACATAATGAAATGCATCTTTCGCATGGAGTGTGCTGGGGGCAGCCCGCAAGTGCCGCCACTCTTCCGGTGCCAACATAGCATGCCCACAACTTCCTAACCCGTATGTCTTTGGAATGTGGGAGAAAACCAGAGCACCCAGAGGAAACCCAGGCAGACACGGGGAGAACGTACAAACTCCTTACAGACAGTGGCCGGAATTGAACCCGGGTCGCTGGCGCTGTAATAACGTTACGCTAATCGCTACACTATCATGCCTGCCCAATACTTCTCCAATGTGAAAGAATGACAGAAATGGCTTTTGTCCACAGCACTTTGGTAAGAAGATATGATGAATGATCTGTAAGTTAATTTTCTACATCTCTTTTTCTTAGCCTGTCCCTTGAGATCAATGATAATATACTCCCACTCCAGTTCTTTGGGGTCTAAGGTGATTGATGAGGCCAGAAGGGGAGGGTACTGGTGAGGCCGCACCTGGAGTACTGCGTGTAGTTCTGGTCTCCTTACTTGAGAAATGATATACTGGCTTTGGAGGCAGTGCAGAGGAGGTTCACCAGGTTGATTCCAGAGATGAGGAGGTTAGCCTATGAGGAGAGATTAAGTCACCTGGGACTATACTCACTGGAATTCAGAAGAATGAAAGGTGATTTTATGGAAACATATAAAATTATGGAAGGAGTAGATACGATAGAGGCAGGAAAGTTGTTTCCACTGGTAGGTGAGACTAGAACTAGGGAATATAGCCTCAAGATTCAGGGGAGCAGATCTGAGACGGAGATGAGGAGGAACTGCTTTTCCCAGAGAATAATGAATCTGTGGAGTTTTTTGCCCGGGGAAGCAGTAGAGGCTACCTCATTAAATATATTTAAGACACAGTTAGATAGATTTTTGCAGAGTAGGGGAATTAAGGGCTATGGGGAAAAGGCAGGTGGTGGATCTGAGTCCACGGCCAGATCAGCCATGATCTTATTGAATGACAGAGGAGGCTCGACGGGCCAGATGGCCGCCTCCTGCTCCTATTTCTTATGTTCTTATGTAACTGCAGACACTTCCACTGATGGAGGAGGAGGTATCTGATGGGCAGGTAGGTAGGTGGCTTGTAGCTGGGAGCACCGTATGCACACTCCCAACACTTGGACACAAGGTTCTCAATGCCATCCTTAATGCTCCTTCTCCACACTGAACAATCATGGGCCAGGGATTCCCAAGGGTCAGTGGAAATGTTACATTTTTTTAAGGAGACTTTGAGAATATAGTTGAGTCTTATGCTCTGTTCACCAGATAATCGCTTCTCGTGATAGAACGTGGAATAGACTGGAGACACCAGAGACCGCAGATGCTGGAATGTGGAGCAACACACAAGATGCTGTAAGAAGTCAACGGGTCAGGCAGCATCTGTGGGGGGACGTTTTGGGTTGAGACCCATTTCCCTCTACAGATGCTGCCTGACCTGCTGTAGTGTGCCAGGTTTTACACAGTTCTTGCAGTCCTGATGAAGGGTCTTGTCCCAAAATGTCAGCTGTCCATTTCCCTCCACAGATATTGCCTGACTTGCTGAGTTCCTCCAGCGTTTTGTGCGTTGCTTGGAATAAACTGTAAGTTTATTGGATATGTAAACGACATGGCCTCTCCAATGGAGATAACTGAGTGTAGCTGGGGCTCCAGTGCTGGGGGGGTTTGTATCTTGATCCTTCTAGTGAATTTGGAGGACTTTCAGGAAACAGCAGGATGTGAATAGAGGAGTTTTACAGTATTTTTTCTAATTTATGAGATAAAATGTCACATATCCTTGTCTTCTACCCCCTCCCATCGGGCAGAAGATACAAAGGCCTGAAAGCACTAACCACCAGGCTCAAGGACAGCTTCTATCCCACTGTTATAAGACTATTGAACAGACCTCTTGGGTGATAAAATGGATTCTTGTCCTCACAATCTACCTTTTATGGCTTTGCATCTTATTGTCTGCCTGCACTGCACTTACCCTGTAACTGTAACACCTTACTCTGCATTCGGTTACTGTTTTCCCTTGTACTACCTTGATGTACTGATGTGATGAAATGATCTGTGGGGATGGCATGCAAAACAAAGTTTTTCACTGTACATGTGACAATAATAAAGCAATTTACCAATTTACATATCCAAATTTCCCAGTGATGTAAAAACATCAAAGGAACCAAAAAGTTACCAGAACTGGCCCAGGATTCATCATGCTTCTACTGACCCCTTCAATTCCAAGTAAACACTTGAAAACTTGAACCAAATCACTTCCAACCTTTTAAATTCCAAGGACTAAAGTAACGAGTATAAATCCACCTCACAGTGGGAGAGGGGGTGTGCTCACAAGCTCCATTCCCAAAAGCATCAAAGAAACTGGCAGCTAGGTCACCCCCACTGATTGTTTAAGTTTAGGAGGCTGAGAGGTCACCTGACTGATGAACCGAACTTCCCTGCATATTTGCACCGTGATGGTCACTGAATGGAATTCACGGCCTTGTTGGCCAGTTTTGATTCATCTGTCCTGAATCTTTAGTATAGGTCCCTCAGTCAAATTTTTTCTTTGGTAACACACCTGTCAACCATCTGGTTCATGAGCAAAATTTCTAGCCCAGATGAAGGATCCCAACCTTCAGAAAAGGGGGCGGTGCACATGCACCTGTCTACGTCAATGGTGCTGAGGTCGAGAGGGTCGAGAGCTTCAAGTTCCTGGGAGTGAACATCACCAATAGCCTGTCCTGGTCCAGCCATGTAGACAGCACCTCTACTTCCTCAGGAAGCTAAAGAAGTTTGGCACGTCCCTTTTGACCCTCACCAATTTTTATAAATACACCATAGAAAGCATCCTATCTGGACGCATCACGGCTTGGTATGGCAACTGCTCTGCTCTTGACCGCAAGAAACTGCAGAGAGTTGTGGTCACAGCCCAGCACATCACGGATACCAGCCTCCCCTCCATGGCCTCTGTCTACACTTTTCACTGTCTCAGTAAAGCAGTCGACATAATCAAAGATCCTACCCACCCAGGAAATTCTCTCTTCTCCCCCCTCCCATCGAACAGAAGATACAAAAGCCTGAAAGCATATACCACCAGACTCAAGGACAGCTTCTATCCCATTGTTATACTCTATTGTACAATAAGATCGACTCGACCTCACAATCTACCTTGTTATGACCTTACACCTATTTGCCAGCCTGCACTACACTTTCTCTGTAACTGTGACACTTTATTCTGTATTCTGTTATTGTTCGTAGGTTCTCCCGGTGTCTGTGTGGGTTTCCTCCAGGTGCTCCATGTGCTACATCAATGCACTGTTATAATAAATTGATCTCTGTGAACGGTATGCAAGACAAGTTTTTCACTGAACCTTGGTATGTGTGACAATAATAAACCAATTCCAATTCCAACCCGAAAAATCGACTGCCCATTTCCCTCCACAGATGCTGCCTGACCCGTTGAGTTTCTCCAGCTTCTTGTTTGTTGCTCTGGTCATCTGGTAGAATGAGAGAATTCATCAAGGTCTGAGTTTTAACAAGAGGATATGGCAAGCCAGCTGCAACAACATTTAGCATCCGACGATACTGTGATCAGTAGTGAATCTATCATCCAATCATTTACTCAATGATACATCACCACAGTAGAAAATAGGTTTAATCCCAGTGTTAATATTACCACCAAAAATGTGAAGGTGTGAGCATGTTTTTCAATCCTCACCAGACTCTCCATTCTTGTTATGTCGGGAGTGATAAGTTCAACAGTTGAGTAAGTTTTGTTGAAGATTAAAGGAAGACCGGTGCTGGTGTTTCACTTTTCTTCAAACTATTTTCCCTTTGCAGCCTTCATTAGGAGTTGCTATGCCCTCCGTCCTGTTCCCAGCAACATCGTCAGAACATCAGTGCTTTGCCTTTTTACTCTTTCCATTTCTGTGAAGCTGCCCCTGGTCAAAATGCACGAATTCATTGCTGATAACTTGGCAACCTAACACCACTCACTGCCACCCATGGAGAGATCCAAGCAGCAGACCAAACACCAGCTTCCATTTGATCAAATTTGTCAGTGTTTGCTTGCGTCTTCCCCTGAGGAAGCAAGAGTTGGACAGAGAACAGTCGGGCACATGTTTCAGAGATATAAACCTTCAGAACAGAAAACTTGAGCATAAGCAGCTTCTCCGAAGAGACAAGCAGAGGGCCAAAGGGGATGGAGAGAGAACATGAGATTTTATTCACCAGGAGGATCAGGAAAGAACCGGTGGGAATCCAATCACTGCATTATGGAATTATAATAGGGCAGAAGAAGGCCATTCAGCCCATCGAACCATGTCACCACCCAGTTGGGTTGATTTCCCAGTTGGTTCCCTGCCAGTTATTTTGCCTCCTGCCTCTCCCATTCCCTTTTGAAAACTGATTGGTTTTCCACCACGCTCACACTGGAGAACTATACTTCCTGTTTGGTTTTTGCTATCTGTCCTATCTCTCCTACCGTTTATATTTTCTTGTATCTGGCAACATCTGCGCATAAATCTCCCACCATCCCCCGCCTGCCCCCCACCCTTCTGGCAGCCGCTGACTTCCCTCCCTTGCTGTTTTCCACCAGCTTCACAGGCAGTGAGTTCCAGATCATCATCACTCTGTGCAAAGTTGTTCACTCACATTCTCCTCATGTCTTTGCCCAAACTTTAAGTCTGAGAACCACCCGGCAACAGGAGCAGCTTCCCTCTGCTTACTCAGTTGCTGAGAAAGTTCACTCACTGGTTTTTTGGTTATCTCTGTACTTCATGTTATGGTGTGGAACCTCCCTCAGAGACGGAAAAGTGAAGGATAAGCAATGTGATAAGTGTTGGTCCACAACGGGCACAGCCCTCCCCACCACTGACAAGCATCTACAGGAGGTGCTGCCTCAAGGAGGCGGCATCTATCATCAAGGATCCCCACCATCCAGGCTATGCCTTCTTCTCACAGCTACCACCGGGCAGGAGGTGCAGAAGCCTGAAGTCCCACACCACCAGGTTCAGGAACAGCTACTTTCCTGCAATCATCAGGTTCTTGAACCGACCTGCACAACCCTAACCCTACCTCAGCAACGGAACACTATGGACCAACTCTTTCACTATCATAGACATGTCTCTGATTGTGTTTTTCTTTGCACTAATTTCTTGATTTGCACAGTCCTTTCCTTCACTGTCCTGTATAATTTATGTTCCTTGTGTCGTCTGTACCTATGTGCTTGTGATGCTGCTGCAAGCAAGTTTTTCATTGTACCTGTACCTCACCGTACTTGTGCCCATGGCAATAAACTCGACTTGACTCATCCCTGCTAGATCCGGAAAATGAGGGAAGGGGAGAGGGTGGGCTGGGGTCACTGTTGCTGAAATAAGACTGAGGTTAATGGAAGAGCCCGAGAAGAGAGGGAAGTTATCCAGCACTGACACCCCCAGAATACGATCTTGGTGCTTTGTTCCTAATGCTGTCAGGAATCAGATGCAGAGAGAGCAGAGGGCGGGGTGATCTGGCAGGCAGCCAATCCCTGCATCATTGACATGCAGTGAGGCACTAAAAGAGCAATCGGAGGCTTTTCCTGTGGGAATTACCTTTGTTGCTTCTTTCTCTCCCTTTCAAGGGCATGACTCAGAGTCCAAACTGGGCCTGATGGGGGTCAAAGCCTGCACCCCTCTGTCTGACTCTGGATCCTACGTTCAGGACCATGGTGTACACATCCAGCAGTAAATCTTCACCGATGCTGCAGTTACAACCTCTTGCTTCAGTGTGTCCAATGCTAGCCATCTTCTGTTGGTCTGGTAGTAGTTCCCCTCTCAAACGAACCTCAGCAACCATCTCCGTATTAAATCACCACCTATCTGAAGGTAAGGTTCCTGAATTCCAATACAGCCAAGTCAGAAATTGTGCCTATCGAAAGCCATTAAAGAGAAATATTCCTTCTATTAATTAAGGTAGTAAGGTGCTCATTTACCACACTCAGTTGACTCCAGCTAATTGTATGGTGTTGCTGTGGTTGGATCGCTGGACAAATAACCCAGAGACATGAGTTCAAATCTCACTCTGGCAGCCATGGAACTTAACTGCAATTAGCAACCTGGAAGAGACAGGGAAGCAAAACATTTAGTCTTGGTAATGGCTATGTTGTGAAAATCCCTAGATCATTAATCTTTTCAGGGGAGGAAATTTGCCATCCTTATCCAGTCTGACCTATAAATGACTCTAGATTCACTGGTCTGATTGACTATTAAATGGCCTAATGATCCATTTGGTTCAAGGGCAATTAGGGACAGGTTCTTGCTCATGTTCTACAAAATGAATTATTTATTAATAGTGAAATCGGATTTATTCAACAAGCAACTTACACAATTAGCATCCAAAGTTCTGTCGCCATTTTCTCTTAACATGACACATTCAAATGATTTGTTTTCCACCCAAATTTAAACAAAAACTTTTGTGATGTTTTATTTAAATTGCTTAATTCAAACTACTGGATAATTTGGGGAAAAGGTTATTTAATCAGAGACATTCAGATTTATGGCATCATAGAGTTGTACAGCACAGAAACAGGCCCTTCGGCCCACCAAGTCCCTGCCGACCCTTTTACCCATTTACACTGATCCCATTTGCTGTATCAGGCCCATATCCTTTGATACCTTGCCTATTCAAGTGCTAGTCTAAATGCCTCTGAAACGTAGTGATTGTATCTGATTTCACCACCTTCTCTGGCAGCAAATTCCAGATGTCAACCACTCTGTGTGTAAAAAGAAAACTTTTCCCTCAAATCCTCTCACCTTAAACCTCTGCCCTCTTGTCTCTCCCTCTGTTACATCTGAAACTTTTATACGCCGGAACATTAAGCTGCCAGTCCTGTCCTTCACTCAACCACATTCCTGTGATTGCAACAACATCAGAATTCCAAGCGCTGATCCATGCTCTAAGTTGATCTGATTTATCTGTGAGGTTCCTTGCATTGAAGTTTAGCCTCCCATGTTCCCTAACCTGCCTCTGACAGCTCTGGACAATCCTCCGTAATTTTTTCTCCACTCTGCTTCCCACTCCCTGCCAAATCAGTTTAGTCTACTCAGGTAGTCTGACTGTATGATTCTAAACTTGGATTGTTTTCTCTGGAGCAACGGAGACTGAGAGGCAGCTTGACGGTGGTTTATAAAATTGTGAGAGGCATAGACAGGGCAGATATTCAGAGTATTTTTCCCAGGGTGGAAAGGACATAGCTTTAAGGGGCGGAAGTTTAAAGGAGATTCATGAGACAACTTTTTTTTAATGCAGGTGCCTGGAATGTGCTGCCAGATGAAGTGGTGGCTATGATAGCAACATTTAAGTGGCATTTAGACAGGCAGGGAACGGAGGGATATAGACCATGTGCAGGCAGATGGGATCAGTTTGGATTAGCATCATGGTTGGCACAGATGTCATGGGCCAAAGGGCCTGTTATTGTGCTGTACTGTTCTATGTTCTTTGGGGTGTTCACAGTAGTGTAGCAGTTAGCGTAACGCTATTACAGCGCCAGCGACCTGGGTTCAATTCCCGCCGCTGTCTGTAAGGAGTTTGTACGTTCTCCCCGTGTCTGCGTGGGTTTCCTCCGGGTGCTCCAGTTTCCTCTCATATTCCAAAGACGTACGGGTTAGGAAGTTGTGGGCGTGCTATGTTGGCACCGGAAGCGTGGCGACACTTGCGGGCTGCCCCCAGAACACTCCACACAAAAGATGCATTTCACTGTGTGTTTCGATGTACATGTGACTAATAAAGAAATCTTATCATATCTTATCTTATCTTATACTTCTGTCTGTACTCTAACAAACCTCCCCGCTGGGGTATTGGTCCCTCTCCAGTTTAGGTGCAACCCCATCCTAGCCCAGAAGTGATCCCGATGATCCAAGTATGTAAAGCCCTTCCTCCTACACCAGCTCTTTAAGCTGTGCATTCACCCGTCCTACCCTCACTCGCACACGGCAGATTACGATCCCAGAGGTCCTGCTTTTTAGCCTTCTGCCTTTACGAACATTTTCTTTCTTCAGATTAGTCTGATTGTTCCATCAACACTGTTGTATATATGTCAGGTTAACAAAGATCTGCTCTCCACAGGCATCCAAATAGCAATTCAGCTTTTAATATTAGAAGTGGCAATTACCTTGACTCCTTTCTGTCTACAGAAATATAGAGGAGGGAAAGTTAAATTTTAATTGAAATTTCTCTCACATTCTGGTCACTAGCCATCGAGCTATGCATACTGTCACCAGGATAGACTACTGGTCCAGGAGTGAGGTAGATCGGCTGGTTGAGTGGTGTCGCAACAACCACCTCGCGCACAACCTCAGCAAGACCAAGGAACTGATTGTGGACTTCAGGAAGGGGAAGTCGGGAGAACACACACCAGTCCTCATTAAGGGGTCAGCGGTGGAAAGGGTGAGCAGCTTCAAGTTCCTGGGGGTCAACATCTCAAGGGATCTATCTCAGGCCCAACACATCGATGCAATCACGATGTCTTGCTCTGTTCTGCTGCCACAAAACAACAAATTTCACAACATATGTCAGTGATAAAAAAACTTGATTCTGATTTTGAGATAAGCAATGACTAGGAGTTTTAAAAGTTGCAAAAACTCAGAAAATCCAATTAAATGCAAAACGTATCTAACTGTATTTTAGTCAACAACCAAAAGTGAAAGGGAAATGGATTTGTTTCCAGATGTTGGTGACCACAATGCACATAAGACAAGTTGCTATGGTAATGAGTTTTGAACCAGTACCCAACAATGGTGTATATACAGGCAACTCAAAATCAGTGCTAAATAAGTATTTCTCCAATGAAATTTGCCATTTAATTACCTTTAGATGTCAGACAATATTAAAAATTATAAAGTATTAACCTCAAATGGAAAGTTTTTGCAGGTGTTCCATTTAGTGCAAGGATACCTTCCGATATCTGGTTCAACTTCATTAAAGTTAAGCCCAACGTGTGAACATAAGGAAGGTTTTGTACTAACTGAAGACTCCATGCCTTGTGCACATTGGCTTAAGCTCCCTCACTTTGCTGTGTTTGCATAACTCAGGAGCATATTGGACCCACAGCAGAGTTGAACAGAATCACAATCAAAATGAATTAGGGTTTATGTAACACACTAGAATGTTCACTTGCTAATTAGATTGTAGCCAATTGTTCTTCAACCCAAATAGAAAAATAAAAATAAGCAAAATTTAAAATGCAACCTGAATGTTACATTAACAGTCTGGGTGATGGCAGATTGACGCAAGATAGAACACAGAGCATAGAACAGTACATCACAGGAACAGGCCCTTCGGCCCACCATGTCTGCGCCAAATGCGATGCCAAATTAAACTAAATCTCTTCTGCCTGTAGATGATCCATACCCCTCCCTTCCCCACCTATGCATATGTCTAGTATAAAGTCTCTTAAACACCACGATCATATTTGCTTCCAGACCACTCCTGGTAGGTGCCTGGCAGTTCCAGGCATCCACCACTCACTGTGTGAAAAACTTGCCCCGCTCATCTCCCTTAAACATTCCCCCTCTCACTTTAAATGCACACCTTCCAGTATTTAACATTTCTAACCTTGAGAAAAGATTCTGACTGCCTACACTATCCATGCCTTTCATCATTTTATAAACTTAAACCAAAGTTTTATATAGCTGCAACATGATTTCCTTACTCTTATACTCAGTTCCCTGTGATGAAATGAATTATACAGTTCCTTCATTTTCATAGGTCGAATATAAGCTTCATTTTCCAACTATCTTCCAACATTTTCAGAGTGAGAGATGCCTGAACTGATGGACTGCAACAAGAGGGGACGAGTGGAGACGGTGGGTGATAAAGGCCACCAGACACCAGATGGAGCAAATGCCCTGTGTCTGTACAACAGACCCAATGTACCTAATACCAGTCTACTGTGATAAACAGAGGTCGAAGAAAGACCAAAGTCAATATTAATTATGACACAAGAAATTCTGCAGACACTGGAATCTGGACCAAAACACACAAAATGCTGGAGGAACTCAGCAAGTCGGGCAGCGTCCATGGAGGGAAATAAACAGCTGACATTTCGGGCCAAGACCATTCATATGTTCTCGTTTCCAATTTTCATACCAACCAGATATGTGGGAACAAAATTTGTATTGTGCTAACTATTGCACACTCCGTCAGGAGCAGCTAACTGATATCCTTTCTTTTTTTTTCTGAGTTCAACTATGAAAATCTGTCATATGCTTAGTACCAATTCCCCAGAAGTGCAACGTGCTGGCAGGAAGTCAGTGACTGAGGTTCAAAGTGAGTGCTGTATATAAAAAGTTGCTAAGTAATCTTGTGGGTCATGGTTTGCAAGCATTATGAAGAAACTGATTGATAAATCATTCATCATGCTGTCGGCAGCAAGATGGAATAACTAAAACTGTCAGAGAAAAATGATCAAAGAGAATTAATACTACACAGCAGTGAGGAAAATCTAACCACATAAAAGGATCACTCACCTGTTTCATTATTGTTTTTATACATGCCTTTGTTCTTTCTGTGTATTATCTTCATTTGCAAAGATTATCAGTGTAAGTACTGTAGACAAGCACAAAATTGAGGTATTGATGGCCACGTAGGAAAATGTAATAACTGTATTCATAAAATAGTAAACTTATTAAAATGTCTGTAAAATAAGTTTTTGAATAATCCATAATGGTTTAAACACACACTTCAGAGACTCAATTCTTTATTAAAACATTCACCCTCCATCACATGAACATCAGCCACAAATTACATTCCAGAAAATGCTGAAAATACTCAGTCATGGAGTCATACAGCACGGAAACAGGCCCTTCGGCCCAACCGGTCCATACCGACCAAGATTCCCATCTAAACTAATCCCATTTGCCCACATTTGGCCCATATCCCTCTAAACCTTTCCTATCCATGTACCTGTCCAAATACCTTTTCAGTGTTGCTGAAGTACCTGACTCCACCACTTCCTCTGGCAGCTTGTTCCATGTACTGACCACTCCTTGGGTGAAAAATTTGCCCCTTCTATGGTCATACGTAGGAGAAACAAGTCCTTGAGTTAATGTTTCAGGTTGATCAGAACAGGAAAGTTGAGAAAACAAGTGTGTTTTTATGTTGCAGAGTGGGGAAGGGGTGGCGGGACTGAGGGAATGTTTGCGATGGGTGGACACCAAGAGACTTCGGGTGGCACGGGCGCTGTTGGTGCCATCTAGAAGAGGCTGCTGCAGACTTATTGATCATTGCTGATCTCTCTGGAGGAAGTGTAAATAGAGTTGAATGAGCGCAGAAGAGAGAGAACAAAATAGGTGCCCGAACTGTGAAATTCAGAACACAGCAACTGCTGGAAACTTGAAGTAATAGAGAATGCCAGAAATACTCAGCAGATCAGGCAGCATCTGTGTCGAGAGAATAACTGTGCCCAGTCAGGGTAGGGGTTACCACCTAATGCTATGAATTGTGGCTGTCCCCACCTGTCTCTACCATGTCACCCCATAAACCTTGAGTCAGACACATTCTGTTTATCTTAGAATGATACAGCACAAGGAAAGTCCGCTCACCTCGTAGTGCCTGTGCCAGCTCTCTGGTAGAGTTAGCCAGTTCATTCCACTCTCCATCTCTTCTCCCACAGCCCAGTAACATTCACCCTTTGAAATCTTGTCCAACTAGAATTTAAAAGCAGCGCTTTCCACATCATTGTGGAGTTCTTCAAGCTCCCATTCGTCCTTTCTCCAATCACCTTAAATCTGTGTCCTCTGACCCCCGTCACTCCTGCCGATGGAGAAGTTTCATGATTAACTCAGCCAAAACTGTTCACAGTTTTGAACATTTACATCGAATCTACACTTAACCCTCTCTGCTCCAAGGAGAACGACACCAAGCCGGAATCTCTGCATGATTGAAACCCTCATCCCTGGAACCCTTCAAGGGAATCTCCTCTGTAACCTCCCCAGTGCCTCGACCTCCTTCCTGAAGCACGGCATCTGGAATTAGACACAACAAATGAGGTCCAACCAATGTATTACAAAGATTTGTCATAATTCCCTTCCTTTATTTTCTATTAATAAATCCAAGTATCCAATATGTTTTACAACAGCTTGTTGCAGGTATTCACCCTCGACAACAATGACTGGTTAGGCACAGAGAGAATCTGTACCAAGAATTGGTTATCTCATTGTTTCAGTTCATGACAGACATGCAATTCATACAGCTTGGTTAAAAGTAAGCATGCAATTCACACCAGACTAACTGTCTGCATACACACCCACTAGGTTTCCCTACACTTCCTGAACAGTTGATCAGAATAGAAAGGTCAATAGAAGCTCATGTTGGCCAGGCGTCCTCTTAATCCCTACGTAAGTTTCCGATGTGGGCTCGACCACTTCCGTGATGGTTGGTCTCCAGAGTTTTCGCTGTTTCTACACTGAAATTCTCCATTCTTATTCTCTTTCTTATTGGTGTTTCAATTTTGTTGGTTCTGCCTGTGTTGCCTCTCCATCGGATCTAGCCCAAGTTTACAGGAGCCATTACCTCTCGCTCTTCTTCCTAATTAAGGACTCGTGCCTCCTGTCTCTTCCGTTGTTTTTCCCAAAGCAGGTTGACTCAAACCAGTTTCAGCCAGCTCATGTCAGATGCTGAGCTCAGTTCACCTCCATTCACAGACATCTCAAGCCAGTGACTAGGCTCAGGTCACCTCTGTCACAGACTGTTCTTCTCATCAATCTGTAGTTCTTCTGGCCAACAAGCTCAACCTAGAATTCTAGAATCGGTACAACACTCAACCCGACGAGTCTCTGCTGGTTCCCAGTAGACCATTAACATCAGACCCTTCCCCTTCTGTTCCCCTTTTGAAAGCCTAGGTAGACACGATTCCACTACCCCTGCAGACAGTGAGTCCAAGGTTGCAGCCACTCTCTGCTTAAGGAAGGATTACCTCACATTGCTCCTGCAGGTAACGGAAAGATTTGCCTCGCTCTTGCACCTCCAGGATGTCCCAAAGGGTTTTAAAGCCAATAACAGATTTCTGGAGTGGTCACTGCCGTAATGCAGGAAGTTCCAACAATCAGCCAAGTGATAATGACCAGATCTCCTGTTTCAGTGATGTTGACAGAGGGATAAATAACAACCAGGACACCAAGGAGAACTCCACTGCTTTTTTTTCCCCAAATAGCATTACAAGATTTTTTACTACCCCCTGAGATGTCAGTCAAGGTTGCGGCTTGACATCCCACCTGAAAGACACACGCCCTCAGTACTGAACTTGAGTGTCAAGCTAGATTTTTGTACATGTCACTAAAGTGGGGTGAGGACTCACAAACTCACAAACCTCTGATGCTCTGGGGCAAGAGTTCTACCTGGTGAACTTGCTCCTGGCACTAACAACTGAGTGAGGAGAACAACTGAGCAATAGTGAAAGAAGGTAATATTTGGGGTCTTCTGAATGTTCCTCTACTTTTGATTTACACAACATCTATAAAGTACAACAATGCAGATGGCTTGAGGTTCTGGTCCACTGTTAGAGTGACTTGATGCTTTTTTCCATAACTGCTGCCTTTGTGTCATAGACTCATCCAATACAGAAACAGACCCTTCAGCCCATCAACTCTACACTGACCACTAAGCATCCAATTCCACCGACCATTTTATTTTCCTCCGGTTCCCCAGATTCCAATCAACGACCCCCAGATTCTACACCTCACCCATACACCTGGGGCAATTTACAGCGGCTAATTAACCTGCATACAGATATGTGGGAGGAAACTGGAGCACCCAGGGGAAATCCACGAGCCACAGGGAGAACATTCAATCTCCATACGGGTAGCACCAGAGGTCAAGATTGAACCCAGGTGACTGGAGCTGGTACAGCTGCTCTGAGCTGTATAACTGACTTCCTTCCCAATGAAGCTGTCTGAGGTTGTCTCGAGCTAGCTTTAGCTAAGATTGAGCATTTATTATGTAAAACATCAAGAGGCTGAAAGCTTTTCGCTGACTCTCTGTTGAACTGTCTATTCTACTAATGCGACCTCACACTGCTCCTTCTGCTAAGCCATTCTTGAAAATTCTATTGCTGTTCGAAGATCTCTGTCAACAAAGAGGCATTTAGACAGGGGAATGGAGGTGGGCACAGACCATGTGCAGGCAAACGGGATTAGTTTGGATTGGTAATGGTACAGACATTGTGGGCCAAAAGGCCTGTTCCCGTGCTGTGCTGTTCTATGTTCTATGTGAAAAAAGTGGTAGTCATGGGGAAATTATTGGAGGAGATTCTTAGGGGTAGGATTTACTCACATTTGGAAAAGCACGGACTTACCAGGGATCGGCAGCATGGCTGTGTGTGCGCCAAATCATGTCTTACGAATGTGATTGAGCTTTTTGAGGAGGTGACAAAGATGACCGATGAGAGGAGGGCAGTGAATGTTGTCAACAGGGACGTTAGTAAAGCTTTCGACAAGGTGCCTCAAGGTAGGTTGATCCAGAAGATTAAGGCACATGGAATCCATGGAAACTTGGTAGATTGGATTCAAAATTGGTTTGGCCACAGGAGACAGAGGGTAGTGGTCGAGGGGAATTATTCTGACTGAGGGCTGTGGCCAGTGGTGTTCCACAGGGATCTGTACTGGGACCTCTGTTGTTTGTGATATTCTGTATATAAATGATTTGGACGAAAATGTAGGTGGGCTGATTAGTAAGTTTGCAGACAACACGAGAATTGGTGGACTTGTGGATAGTCAGGAAGGTTGTCTAAAGATAGAGCAGGATATAGATCAGTTGGGAATATGGGCAGAGAAATGGCAGATGGAGTTTAATCCAGACAAGTGCGAGGTGTTGCACTCTGGGAGGTCAAATGTAAGGGGAACGTATGCAGTAAATGGCAGGATGCTTAGGAGCATTGATGTGCAGAGGGATCTTGGGGTCCAAGTCCATAGCTCTCTGAAAGTGGCAACACAAGTAGATAAAGTGGTAAAGAAGGTGTATGGCATAGTTGCCTTCATTGGTCAGGGTGTTGAGTACAAAAGTAGGTAGTCATGTTGCAGCTGGATAAAACTTTGGTCAGGCCACATTTGGAGTATTGAGTGCAGTTCTGGTCACCACATTACAGGGAGGATGTGGAGGTTTTGGAGAGGATCTGGAAGAGGTTCACTAGGATGTTGCCTTTATTAGAATACTAATTATAAGGCAGGTTGGACAAACTTTGTTTTCTCCGGAGCTTGAGGGGCTGAGGGGAGATCTGATCGGTATATAAAATGATGAGATCATCAGAGACTTTTTCCCAGGGTGGAAATGTCAAATACTGGAGGCCATAGCTTTAAAGTGAGATGGGGGAAGTTTAAAGGAGATTTACGAGGCCCGTTTTTTACACAGAGAGTGGAAGTTGCCTGGAACCCGCTGCCAGGGCAAGTGGTGAAATCAGATAGGACAGCAACATTTAAGAAGCATTTAGACAGAAGTGTGAACAGGCAGGGAATGGAGGGATATAGACCACGTTCAGGCAGATAGAATCAATTTAAATTGGCATCATGGTCGGCACAGACTTCATGGGCCAAAGGGCCTGTTCCTGTGCTGGACTGTTCTACGTTCTATTTGCTTCTGTCATTATTGAGGCAGATTCCCTCACTATGATCTACTACCAGAGCTCTGATATGTTGAAGGATCTAGGGCTCCCAGTGCATGATTCACAAAAGGCCAGTATATGGTACAGCATGTAATTCAGAAAGCTAACAGAATGTTATAATTTATTGTGAGGGGAATTGAATACCCATAACGCTATTACAGCGCCAGCGACCTAGGTTCAATTCCCGCCGCTGTCTGTAAGGAGTTTTTACGTTCTCCCTGTGTCTGCGTGGGTTTCCTCCGGGTGCTCCGGTTTCCTCCCACATTCCAAAGAAGTACAGGTTAGGAAGTTGTGGGCATGCTATGTTGGCGCCGGAAACGTGGTGACACTTGCGGGCTGCCCCCAGAACACTACGCAAAAAATGCATTTCACTGTGTGTTTCGATGTACATGTGACTAATAAAGATCTTATCTTATTTTATCACATCTGGAGTACTGTGTACGGCTCAGGTCTCCAATTTAAGGAAGGCTGTTAATGCGTTGCAAGCAGCTCAGAGGAGGTTAACTAAACTGGTGCATGGAATGAGTGGGTTGTCTTATGAGGACAGGCTGGATGTGCATCCAAGGAGTTAGAATAAGGAGAGGTGACTTGATTGAAACTTGTAAGCTCCTGAGGGATTTTGCCAAGGTAGATGTGGAGAGGATGTTCCCTTCTTGTAGGAAGATCTGCAACCAGGATTCACTCTTTTAAATAAGGGATCACCTATTTAATGCAGAGATGAGGTGAAATATTTTCTCACAGAGGATCATAAGTCCTTGGAACTCTCCTTCTCAAAGGGTGGTGGAAGCAGAAACTCCAGATATTTTTAAGGCAGAGGTAGGTAGATATTTAGTAAATGTGAATGACGTGTCAGATTCAAATAGGAATCTCATCAAGCTGGCTTGGTTTCTACCTTTGGAGCAATATCATTCATAAAATTATGTCTAATTTATAAGGCACTAGTTCTGAGTGCCACACTTTAGGAAAGAGTGCAGTCTTCATAATATGTGCCAATGATTCTGGGGATGAGTGACTTTAGTTAAGTCAAATAGACTGGAGAAGCTGGGGCTGTGTTCCTTGGAATTTAAAATTATAATGGGTAAAGACCAAGAGAAACTATTCCCATTGACAGAGGGTCAAGAACCAAGGGACACGTAATACAGGTGATCGGCTCAAGTACAAAGAGCAATATGAGGTAAGCAGTGAGTGGTTGGGGCAGAGGTTGTATTGGAGGCAAGTTCAACTGTGACATTCAAAAGGGAGCTGGATTATCCTCCAATGTGCTGGCAACCTAACACTACCTCAGCAATCGCTCTCAATTACCACCACAGAACGTCCTAACAAAGACCGTGTGCAAGTTGGCTGTGTCATTCACCTTCAGGAAAAGTGTGACCGCACTTCAGAAAGTGCTTCATTATTTGTAACATGTGAGTTGCCCCCAAGTTTATGGAAGATGCTCTTGAAAAGGATAAAAAAAACCTGTAGAAAAAGCACAGCGATTCACCAAGCTTGCTCCTCAAATTGCAGGTCCGTCAAATGGGAAAAGCTTGAGTAGGCTTAGCCACTCCTCTATTCTCTGGGGTTTAGAAGAATGCGAGGTGAATTCATTAAAGTGTACTAGTTTCTTAGAGGCTTAATAGGGTAGATGTGGAGAGGATTTTTCCCCTGGCTGGGGTCACAGTCTCGGAATAAGGTGTAAGCCGTTTAGGACTGAGATGAGGAGAAATTGATTCATTCATAGGATGGCGAGTCTTTGGAACTCTTTTCCCTGGAAGGCTGTTGAGGCTCATTCACTGATTGCATTGAAAACAGAGCTTGAAACATTTCTGGATCAAAGCATCAGGCAGGAATATAGTGTTAGAGGTGGAGGATCAGCTAGTTGTTTAGTGGAACAGTATGAGGGGCTGAATGACCAAATCCTGCTCTTATTCTTTATGTTCTTATGTTCATGTACAAGCCTCCTCTCATATTCTACTTTGACTTTCCTTTTCAATATATTAGGTATCTAGAACATCTGCAGATAGTCTCTAAACAACAGCACTGTGGGGAACACCGTCACCATAAGCACTGAAGAAGACAGCTCACCCCTGCTTTCTCAAGGGCAGTTAGGGATGGGGAATGAACACTGGCTTTGCCTGTGACACCAACCTCACACCAATGAATAAAAGGAATGTGTTATCTGCATTTTATCAAATCAATGCTCTGCTAATAACAGTGACTTAACACCATTTCTAACCTTAATTACTAATTTATTCACACAGATTGTCCTTGTGTTATTTCCTAAACGGTTTAATAGTGTGTAATAAAAGAATTCAATTCCTCTGCAAATGATTGGGATTAAAAAAAAACAAAGTCGTCCCTCTGAGGCATTTCTATCATGAAGAGTGGGTGTAACAACCACTGACGCAAGATTTGGAATTACTTCAGGATTGCTCACAACATGACTGTCTCTCTGAAGCATAAAATCCAACATCTGATCGTTTGAATAACTATCTGTGAGTAATTTATTCTATGGCAACTGATGTCACTCAAGTACTCTTCAAAGCTTTTACTCCTGCCTTAGTACTTTATTAAATTGTAAATGCATACACTAAAGATAAGCAGACATTGCATGGATGACTTATCTGAAATGTACCAACTTGACACAGAACATCTCAAGCGTCTAGTTCAAAACAGAATCTGAAAATAGCAGCACATACAAAAAAAATCATTGTGCAGACGTGGCTTCATTAACAAGAATTATATTCTGATTTGATCAGTAAGAACTATCTCCTATTGTTTCCTGAATTCTGAATCTATTTCAGGTACTGGAATAGATTATCCACAGACTGGATCCTGGATTATTTCATCAAAATTTGCACCAGAAGGTGCAGGCTGCATGCATCAGGGAGGTGCAGGCTGCATGCATCAGGGAGGTGGGGTCGTTGTGTTGCATTAAAAACAGAAAATGCCGGAAACTCAGCAGGTCAGGCAGCATCTATGGAAAGGGAAGTCCATCACAAAAACCAGCCTCCATGGACTCTGTCTACACTGCCCGCTGCCTCGGTAAAGCATCCAGCATAGTCAAAGACCCCACCCACCCCGGACATTCTCTCTTCTCCCCCCTCCCATCAGGCAGAAGATACAAAAGCTTTAAAGCGCACACCACCAGGCTCAAAGACAGCTTCTATCCTGCTGTTATCAAACTCATGAACGGACCTCTTGTACGCTAAAAGATGAATCCTTGATCTCCCAATCTACTTTGCACTTTATTTGTCTGCCTGCACTGCACTTTCTCTGTAACTGCAACACTATATTCTGCATTCTGTTTTCTTTTTACTACCTCAATGTGCTTATATATGGCCAGATCTGTCTGGATGGCAAAGATTTTCACTGTATCTCAGTACACGTGATAATAACACACCAATAAACCAATCAGAAACTGTACTTGCAAATTCTGATGCAAATCTATTCAGTCTAATCATGCATTAATTTATTAAGACTAATCAACATTGTTAATCATGATGTGACATCTTTTCACTCGCTCTGAGATTAATTGCTGTGGTTAACCCAGGTTATAAGAGAATGTGTGACTTTTTTTTAATTACAGCAGCAAAAAAATAAATCTTAGCTTCTCTCAAATTAACCCACAGGATCTGCACCAGAATATTGTCATCTGGCCAAGTATTTCACCAAGTAATCATCTGCCTACAAGGGTTAACCTGTACACAGTTGGCAGGAGTCTGAAGACCCACACTCAACGACTCAGGAACAGCTCCGCCATTGGTCCATGAACCCATGAACACTACCTCGTTATTTCTCTTTCACACTATTTATCTCTTTATCTATTTATCTATCTATCTATCTATCTATTTATTTATTTATTGTAACTTATGGTAATTTTTATGTCTTGCACTGTACTGCTGCCACAGAACAACAATTTCACGACATATGTCAGTGATGATAAACCTGATTCTGATTCTGGTTAGGACTGATCTATAATACGTTATACTACTGTAACGGAAGCAACCTTAGACATTGACCCTACCTTACTGTCTCACACATGCTCCCTGAATGTTTCAGCATCTTCTGTTTGTATTTCAGATTTCATCTCCAGGATCATTAAGTCGAGTTGGGATGCGATAGAGCTATGGCTAAGATTACCTGCCTTGTGTTTCTTTCCTTCCAAGCTGCGCAGTCAGAGCTTCAGTCTGACTGGATTTGCCTTTGGGTTTGCTTCCTTCCTATCTTTAGATGCTTGCTGTAGCTGGGAGGTAGCTTCATGAGTCCAAGCTTAAGGTTTAGCTGGTGAGTTTAGCCGTTGAATTAGGCACGCAGGTTACTTTGTGCAAATGAAATTCTGACCTTGCCTCTTGTCATCCTGTGCACTGTCCAACAAAGGTCAGTGGATGGCAGCTGTGAGCAGGACCTCTTTCTGAAGTATTTCTCCCTGATCCCAGTCCAACATCCCTGCAATTAGCCTGGTGAAACCTCATATCAGCATGGACCAGGCGTCAAATCTAGAAACCTCTTCGTACATGTTAGCATTGACCGCCAGTTTCCCAGCTGAGTGAAGACAGAAGCTCATTGCCTGGTTAAAATGAAACAGAAATCCCTTATTCCAATATGATTCTTTTCTATTAATCTACTGGAGTTCACATACTTTACCCATTTATTGAGGTCTCCATGAATGTGTCGTCAATGCTAACCATTAAAAAAAATCAAGTCTTTATTCAAATTAAACTCAATAAACCTAATGAGTTAGATCCTGACTTTGAGGAACAGGGTAAGTGGACAATCAGGAATCACCACCCTGTCTACCATAAAAACAGAAAATGACAGAAATACTCAACGGGTCAGGCAGCATCTGTGGGAAGAGAAACAGAGTTAACGTCAGGCCATCTTATATCGCTATATATCAAACCCCTTTAGGAAAACAGGCCTGATTTTCTGAGGTCTATCAAAGATGAGGAGGGCAGGTGTGGGGATGGGGGAGAGGGTCGGGAAGGGGGTGGTGCAGGGCTGGGGGCTAAACTAGCATGACTATGTTAGAACTGAAATACTTAATTTCAATGCTTCAGTGTTTCGGAGTTCTGGGGGAAAAAAAATCGACAAATGACTCTCCAGAATGTGCCTTTGAACTCCCTGAGTGGTGAAAGGGTTTTTAGTGCCTTTTTGGATCTGTGCAGAAACAAAGAAACAGAAGGCAAAATCCAGAGCAACAAACAATCTGCTGGAGGAACTCAGCGGGTCGAGCAGCATCTGTGAGGGGAAAGGAACTGTCGACTTTTCAGGTCAAAACCCTGAGAGTGGAGAGGGGAGATGGCTGGGATAGAAGGGAAGGGGAGTGGTGAGACAGGAGTCCGAGGTGATTGGTGGACTGAGGGGGGATGTAAGATGATATCACCACCAATCACCTTGGACTCTTGTATCACCGCTCCCCTTCCCCTTGTTACACTGGCCATCTACCCTCTCTTGATGCAGGGTTTCGACCCAAAACATCGACAATTCCTTTCCTCCCACAGATGCTGCTCGACTCGCTGAGTTCCTCCAGCAGATTGTGTGTTGCTCCAGATTCCAACATCTGCCATCTCTTGTGTCTCGAAGGCAAAACCCAGCCTAGTCTACATGCGACTGCACATAGTTGACTGAACCACTCTCTACAATGATCCAGCAAGTTCTTTTGGTTGAAAGAAGTCCAGTGAAAGGGTCATTGTTCTGGGTAATTAACGTTGGCCTGGTAGCAATGTCCACACTGCCAAACAAACTCATTGTTTTTATAGATCTTCTATGACTTCTGAACAATGAACATCGTTTCTAATCTCCAATCTTTCATGGTTTACCAATTTTAAGCCTTGCTATTGAGTTCTGCACGGACATTAAGGTTAACTTCTCATTTCTGTCTCTCAGTGTTTTAAGCATGTGGGACCACACTTCCTGTTTTTTGCTGACGCAAACACATTCAGCTCCTCATTAGTTGTGATCCTTAATGCCACACCAACCTAGATGCTTTACTCCATCTAGCTTTACTCCATTGGAGGAACTCGATGGATCGAGCAGCATCTGTGGGAGAGAAAAGGAATTGTCGATGTTTCAGGTTGAAACCCTGCATACTCTTCCTTCTTCGCTTCACCATGGGAAGATGCTGAACTTTCTCATTGGTTTTGATGCAGTGAGCATGAAGCAGGAAAATTGGCACAAACCATTCTGAACTCATTTTCCAGTCTTCCTCAGACTCAGCTTCAGTCCATTTGAAGGGCCTTGATCTTAAACATGGACTGTCCATTTCCCTCTACAGATGCTTCCTGATCTGCTGATTTCCTCAAACTTTCTCCTCCAGAGTCGCATCATGCTTTTGAACCCTTAGTGCATCGCATGGTGGTTAACGTCTCTGCACATGCTACGCAGGCACCATTTATGTGAGTGTCTTATGCACAGAGGACCACACCGCAACATGCAACAGCTGCACAAAGCAGCTGACTAATTCACGATTGAGCTTCTGATAAAACTTTAAATGAAACCATTGCTAAAAGTTCTCGTCCAATCAATGTTACAGCTCTGTGGAAATGTGACTGAGCAAGATCTGAATTAAACATCACTCCACGGAATAGAGGAAAGCACTTTAAACACATTGTTAAAAGATGCCCAACTTTCTTTACTTTGCTCAAGAGTTTAGCAGAGTTCCAATTTCTGCACCTGTAAACTCTGCTGCATCCAATTTGCAATTAACAAGCTCAATACAATCCCATGAGCTGAGGGCAGTCATAGACTGCTCAGTGATGCCACCATTGTAATCTCACTGATTCTGATTTTCATGAATAACTATCAGCCCAGAGCTATTTTTAAGCAAATGGTAACAAAATGCTGTAGAGATTGGATTGAGCCTCTTGAGTTTGGTAACTTGAATTTCAGATGTAAGCGGAGTACTCTGAGCAGCATTCCCCTTGCTTCATTACTCTGTGTAGCTAATAATCAAAGTTTTTCCATTTCACCTGAAGGCATTGATTCATTCTTAAATACAACAGTGCATAATAGCTTCAAGCTAAGGTCACTGAAGAATAAGTCCCACTCCAATTGCACACTGTCCATTAGCCCATTACAGACCTCAGATTCACCTGGGATTTAACCCATGATTTACTTCGTCTCCCCAACCTTGGTCGTGAGAGTATCTTGCACGTGGTTGTACAACCTGTTTTTGAAGCAGCGAGATGGCTGTTTTCTAGATTCCCAGTAGCATAAGAAGAGGCACAGACAATTAGGCCAGGTCTCTGGACTCCTGGCACTGTATGTGTGTTTCAAATTAACCTCAAAACTTAAACTGAAAATCATATTGAAATCAAATGTAAAATGACAGCGGTGTGACTTCAGGTTTCCCATGCCTCACTGCGGGTGGCCACCTGACAAACGTTAGAAGGTATTGGAGAGGGACGTTGACAACTGCTTCAAGCATCCAAAAGATGGTATTTGCATCGTTTCTGTCTTTTTGTTCATACTTATTCTTTCTTAGGTTCCTGCCATCACTGGCAAGGCCAGCACTTTTTGCCAATCCTTCACTGCCCATGAGAAGGTGCTATTGGGCTGCCTCCTCAAACAGCTGCTGTTCTTGTGGTGAAGGGGCTCCCACAGTGCTGTCAGGTGGGGCTTGGACCCAGCAATGATGAGGGACTGGTAATAGATTTTCAAGTCAGTTTGGTGTGTGACCTACAGGGGGTGGTGTTCTCAAAGGTGCTGCCTTCATCGTTCTTGCTGTAGAGTTGGGAGCTGCTGTCAGAGTAGGTGAGGCAAGTGACTGCGGCACAGTTTGTAGATGCTACGCACTGCAGCCACAGTGAGCCGGTGGCGGAGGCAGTGAACATTTAGGGTGGTAGATGGGGTGGCAATCAATTGGGTTTCATGGATGGTGCTGAGCATCTTGTGAATTGCAGGAGTTGTAGAGGAGGCTTCCTCTCACCCTCCCCCCCCCCCCTCCCCAATGCTAGTAGGTTAATTGGCCACCGCAAGTTGTCCCTGGTGTCTGTAAGTGGTACGTAAGAGAGAATAAGATGCAGGGCTGCAGGTGGTGAGAGGGAATGGGACTGACGGGATCACTCTGCTGGGAGCTGGCACGGACCCAATGGGTTGAATGGCCTCCTTTTAGTATGCAGTGTATCATCCAGGCAAGTGGAGATTATTCCACCAACTCTGGGATGTCAGAACGTCAGTCATTGATGAAGCATCTGGAGACAGCTGGGCCGAGGACACTGCCCTGAGGAACTCCTGAAGTGACTTCCTGAGGCTGAGATAATTGACCGCTGACAACCACAACCGCTTTCCTCTGTGCACAATATAACTCCTAACGTTCAACCGTTTTCCTCTTGATGTCCATTGACTTCATTTTTTCCAGGGTTCCTTGACGTCACACTCAGTCAAGTGGTGCCTTGATGACAAGGGAAGACGTCTTCTCCTTAACTCTGGAGTTCGACTTTGGACCGAGGTACGATGAGGTTTGCAGTCGAGTGATCCTGGCAAAACCCAAAAATGGACATTGGTGAGCAGGTTGCTGGTGAGTAAGTGCCAGGTACCTCATTATCCAATGCCATGATTTTGGAGGCTCCACCATGAACACATCCATCGCTTGGAGCCAAATGTCATTTATTGGAGCTGGAACTGGAACTGTCTCCATTTTACAGTTTGGAGAAGGTCAGCTCAATGTGTATTTGAGTCTCTTAAATATATCCACATAACCCAGATATAACAAACTGCTGCTTCCAGGGTGTAGGTAACGTTTAAAGAGGAGAAACAGTTTGTTCTTCTTGCTCCAGAAAACTCGTCCCACCATGCTTCGTTTCATGTTAACAACGCATCGTTCTAGGCCTTCATTATTTGCATAGGATTACAAAGGATACGTGGCACAGAAAGAGCCTATTTGGCCCAACCAGTCCAGGCAAGTGTTTATGTCTCTCTTGAGCTTCCTTCCATCTTTCCTCAGCTAAATCTATCAGCTTCCCTCTAAACCCAACCATTCCATTTCCCTTAACTACTCCCACGGGAACAGTTTCACATGCTCATAATTCTCTGGGAAGAAGGACTATGCGTTGAAAGAGATTCCTCGGTCCTGTGTTTGTTTGCTCTCTCTGTGGTGAATCAGTCAGTTTCAGTCCTCACTGTAACTTGGTGAAATCTGGTATTGACCCATACGTTCTGAATTCTAGGTGTGGTGATTACAGAAAACACTGCTGTGAAACTCTATTGATTACTTCTACCTGGAGGAATGTCAATGTTCCCATGGGCGAAGCAGGATTTATTAGTTCCTTTAATTAGAAGATTCTGCCGCCACCCCAGAGCCCACATATCTGGAGAGGAAACAAGTCATCCTTGACCAAGAGAGGCTGGACAGTTTGGGTCTGTATTCCTTAGTGTTTAGAAGACTGAGGGGTGACCTTATTCAAACATATAAGATCCTAAGGGAACTTGACAGGGTAGATGTTGGAGCAATATACAAAAAGTGCTGGAGGAACTCAGCAGTTTGGGATGCATCTCTGGAGGGAAATAAACTTTTGACCCAAAATGTTGACGGTTTATTTCCCTCCATGGGTGCTGCCTGACCTGCTGAGTTCCTCCAGCACTTTTTGTGTATTGCTCCAGATTCCAGCATCTGCAGAATTTCTTGTGTCTCAGGGTAGATGTTGGGATGTTTTCTCAAGTGGGAGAGTCACAAACGAGGGGAGATAGCTTCAAAATAATGTAAAACAGAGGTACAGAGAAACATCTTCTCTCTGTCCCAAGGGTTGTGGAGACCAGACAGGCCAGAGGCCAGTAGTGTAGCTAAGGTAGTGAGTAGTGTAGCTACGGTAGTGTAGTGGTTAATGTAACACTATTACAGCGCCAGCGACCGGGGTTCAATTCCAGCCGCTGTCTGTAAGGAGTTTGTACGTTCTCCCCATGTCTGCATGGGTTTCCTCCGGGTGCTCCGGTTTCCTCCCACATTCCAAAGACATATGGGTTAGGAAGCTGTGGGCATGCTATGTTGTCGTTGGAAGCGTGGCGACACTTGCGGGCTGCCCCCAGAACACTCTACGCAAAAGCTGCATTTCACTGTGTGTCTTGATGTACATGTGACTAATAAAGAAATCTTATCTTGTCATTAGATATATTTATGGCGTAGACAGGTCAAGGACTTGAAGGTTAAGGGGAACGGGCACAGAAGAAGAGTTGAGGCCCGGGGCAGATCAGCCATGATCATATTGAATGGTGGGACGGGCTTGAGGGGCCGAGTGGCCTCCTCCTGCTCCTGTTTTCCTGTGTTCTTGTGACCCTGTGGAACAGTCTAAAAAGATTTCTGTGTGGACTTGTGTGGCAGGAAATGTAAATTTCAATCAACTTGTGTTGTTGCAACCGTTGCAAAATTATCCCTTTAAAATCTGGAAATTAATTTAACACAATGAGAATTATTAAAAACACCAACTGCTGCCCTGTGTGGAACTGTCTTGGTTCACATTCCCATCAACCATCTCCTCTGGCCTAAAATCAGAGCACATGTCAGGCAGATAATTTGATCCCACTTGCTGCCTACGCTCTATGCAAACAAATGGAGTAGCATTTTGCTCATGTCAAGCTGACCCAAGATCGTAACCATCTCCACAAGGTTGAAAGAACAAGCTGAATTTTTTCAATACATCCAGAATAAAATCTCCTGTCGAGGACCATTAGTGACCTTTACCGAAGAACATTCCCAGCAATCTCCACTGTTCAAGTCAACAGGAAAATAGAGGCAGTTCAGTACATGCACTTCAACATGCATCAAGTTAAATAATTTATTTGCAACATCAGAGCCATTAAAATAAAACACAGGTTTGGACTCCCACATTCCCTACAAGTGCTGGTGTTAACTCCTACACATTATTTACTCAGTATGAGTCAAACCAAATCAAATTATGGGATGCTCAGAGTCCCGACAGTTCACTTATAAATAGATTGCAAACTGGGCTTATCTTCTTCAAAACGATTCTGCAAATTACATTGAATCATTAATAAATGTGCAGGCTTAATTTTTTGTCAAATATCTGATGGCAGCAAAGAAAATTTACTGCTGCCTTTAGAAAATTGTGGTTCAATGATTTAAGAAAAATAAGATCTAATGGGAATAATTATATTTTTACCATGAAACGTTGTTACTTTGCTTTCTGTAATTTGCTAAATCTGATGATACTTAATGGGGCATTCTTATTAGGAAAACCACACTGGGTCACTTTACTCCTCAGACCTCAAAGAGAGCTTTAAAATGATAAAGAGTTTTGATAGAGTGGACACTGGGGAAATGCAGAATCAGGGGGTATCGATAGGAGACAGTCACCAAGACATGGGGGCCTGAGAGGTTGTGCAGACTCAGAGTTTATTCCCTGGAATGTAGGAGATTGAGGGGTGACCTGATAGAGGTGTATAAGATCATGTGGCGGTGCTAAAAACAAGAGGGCATAGGTTTAAGATCAGAGGCAAGAGATTTAAAAGGGACATCAGGGGCAGCTTCTTCACGCAAAGGGTGGTGCATATTTGGAACGAGCTGCCAGAAATAATGGTTGAGACACATTAACAATGTTTAAAAGCCATCTAGATAAGTTCATGGATAGGAGAGGTTTAGAGGGCTATGGGCCAAAAGTGGGCAGATGGGACCAGCTCGCTGGGCAACACAGTCGGCATGGACGAGCTGGTCCAAAGGGCCTGTTTCATGCTGTATGACTCGACAACATCCAAAAGGAAATTCAGAAGAAACCTTTTTACCCAAAGGCTGGTGAGAAAGTGGAGACCACTCTTACAGGTGTTGAAGTGAATAGGACCAGGAATAAGCCACTTGGACCCTCAAGTCTGCCCCACCATTCAATAAGTTTGTAGCTAATCCAATTGCAATCTCAACTCTGCTTTAAAATCTACCCCCAGTAACCTCTCACTTCTTGCTTTGCAAAAATCTGTCTACCTCTACATTTAAAATATTCAAGGACTTTACATCCACTGTCCTTTGAGGAAGGGTTTCCAAGACTCATGATCTTTTGAGAGAAAAAAGTTTCATCTCATCTCTGTCTTAAATGAGCAACCACTTACTTTTAAACATTCACCCCTAATCCTAGGTTCTCCCACATGAGGGAACGTCCTCTCCACATCCACCGTGACACAACACCTCAGGACTATATATGTTTCAATCAAGTTTTTAAACTCCATTAATACAAGACCATCCTGCCTGACCTTTCCTCATGACAAGCTGTCCATTCCAGGTACTGGATGAGTAGACCTTCTCTGAGCCGCTTCCAATGCACTAAGTAAGAAGACCAACACTAATCAGCAGTCCACATGTGATTTCACCAAAGCCCTTTGTAACTGAAGTGTAACCTCCACATCTTTCTATTCAATCCCCCGGCAAAAAATGATAACATCCTGTTACTTTTCTTAATTACTTCCTGAACCTATCTACTAGCCTTTTATGAATCATGTAACTAGAGCACCCAGATCCCTCTGCATCTCAGAGCTCTGTAATCCTCCATACTTAGATAATCTGATCAATTTTAATATTTACAGTCAAAATGGACAATTTCACGTTTTCCTATATTACACTCTATTTGCAAGATATTTACCCACTCACTTAACCGACCTTTTATAGCCTCCTTATACCCTTTAACAGAACTTACTGGCTACACAGGTTGATGGGGTGGTAAAGAAAGCGTACGGCACGCTTGCCTTTATTAGTTGAGACACTGAGTTCAAGAGTCGGGAAGTTATGTTGCAGCTTTATAAAGCTCTGGTTAGGCTGTATCTGGAATATTGAATTCAATTCTGGTCGTTCCATTATAGGAAGGATGCGGAGGCTTTGGAGAAGGTGCAGAAGAGGTTCACCAGGATGCTGTCTGGATTAGAGGGTATGAGCTATCAGGAGAGGTTGGACAAACTTGGGTTGTTTTCTCTGGAGCATCAGAGGCTGAGGGGAGACCTGATAGAGGTGTATAAGATTATGAGAGGCATAGGTAGAGTACACAGCTGGTATCTTTTTCCCAGGATCAAAATGTCTAATACTTGAAGGCATGCATTTAAGGTGAGAAGGGGTAAATTCTAAGGAGATGTACGGGGCAAGTTTTTACACAGAGAGTGGTGGGTGCCTGGAATGTGCTGCCAGGGGTGGGGGTGGAGGCAGATACGTTAGAGGCGTTTAAGAAGCTCTTTGATAGGCACATGGATGTGCAGAGAATGGAGAGATACGGACATTGTGTAGGCAGAAAGGACTAGTTTAGTTAGGCGTTTAATTTCTAGTTTAATTAGTTCAGCACAATGTCGCGGGCTGAAGGGCCTGTTCCTGTGCTGTACCGTTCTATGTTCTACTCTCATATCTATCTCCGTGTCATCAGAAACATACCTTCAGCACCTTCATCCAGGCCATTCATATAAATTGTACTAAGTTGAGACCACAGACCGATCTCTGTCTCACCATTCACTACACTTCATTAACCAGAAAGAGACCTAGTTATGGCTAATCCCCATTTCCTGTTAGCCAGCTAATTTTCGATCCACACCAATGTTACCTTGCACTCTGAGCTTTACATTTTTCAGAATAACTTCGTCAAATTAATCCTGGAAATCTAAGTATTCTACATTTACCTTTGTCCACACCACACGTTACTTCTTCAAAGAGTTCCAAGAAAACAGACAAACATGAGAGGAGATTGGACAGGTACATGAGGGAGAGGGGAACAGGATTTTACACTGATAGATTTGGATAACAGAAGACAGGAGACTCGAGTGAAGAATAAACACTTCCAAGGCCTGGTTGGGTCAAATGGCCTGTATCTGTACAATTATCCTTAACTTGGTGAAAAATATAATGTCTTAAACTTAGCATCAAATGGGCATACGTTGCAATAACTGAGAAGTGTTGCATGAATTTGTACAGGGCTCAGTGCAGAAAGATATCAAAGGGCTTCTTAGGAGGTAGTTGGAGAAGAACTTTGAAAGACCAGATGGCTAACTGTGTTGACCCCAGACACAATTCAAGTGGAGACAGCCTTTGAATCCAAGTGAACTTATGGCAGGAACAGTAGTGTAGCGGTTAGCGTAATGCTATTACAGCACCAGTGACCCGGGTTCAATTCCGGCCACTGTCTGTAAGGAGTTTGTACGTTCTTCCCGTGTCTGCGTGGGTTTCCTCCAGGTGCTCTGGTTTTCTCCCATATTCCAAAGATGTATGGGTTAGGGGGTTGTGGGCATGCTATGTTGACGCCGGAAACGTGGCGACACTTGCGGGCTGCCCCCAGCACACTCCACGCAAAGATGCATTTCACTGTGTGTTTCAATGTACATGTGACTAATAAAGAAATATTATCATAACTCAATTAAAAGCCACTAGAGGAAAAGAGCTGTGAGTGGGAAGGGGTATGGGGATGGTGTTAAATATAGAACTTGCTGAAAGTGTGAATGGAAGTAGACAACATTCATAAAAAACCTGAGAGTCAGTGATTAAAGATGATTGCAAATGGTCACTGACTGCAGCACTAGCAGATACTTGAGCTGTTGCAGAGTGATATGCCATAGGAAAGTTGAGAAAGAGATCCTGGAGGAGGATAAGATAAGTATATATGTACCTTTGAATTATAGCCTCTCTTTTCTCCTTACAGATGTCGGTTGTCATGCTGTTTGCTTCTGGCATGTTATTTTGAAAGTTTCTCCACCAGTGACAATCTGTTCAAGATGTTTTGCCAGTCATCCTAAAGACATCTAGCAGTGTCTGGCTCAGAATATTCTTTACATGCTGCTTTGAATATATCTCATTCACACTGGTGGGGCTGCATTTTCTGCCTGGTTTGTCTCCTTGGACAAACTCGGCACATTCACCACTGCCTGTGCGATGTGCCCACAATATGATGAAAAAGTCAAGGGAATTGATGCCAGATGTGGGCCAATATTCCTAGAAATATTCCACCCAGCCTGCAATGCCGTCATGGTATCTTTGCAACTTGGTCTTGAGTAAAGCAAAAGGAAGACACTATTTCAACCACCTTTACATCTCTCCATTACTGAAACTGGATTAAGAGCAGCTACTTCAGTCCCTTGAGCTTGTCCTCTTCTTCAGGTTTCGGTTTAGGTTTATTATCACTGACATATGTCGTGAAATTTGTTGTTTTGTGGCAGCAGTACAGTACAAAGACATAAAAATCACTGTAAGTTACAAACAAAAACAGTGCAAAAGAAGAATAACAAGGTAGTGTTCATGGGTTCATGGACCGTTCAGAAATCTGATGGTGGAGGGGAAGGAGCTGTTCCTGAATCGTTTTCATTGAGTGTGGGTCTTCAGGCTCCTGTACCTCCTCCCCGATGGTAGTAACGAGAAGAGGGCATGTCCTGGATGGTGAGTGTCCTTAGTGATGGATGCCGCCTTCTTGAGGCACCACCTCTTGAAGATGTCCTCAATGGCGGGGAGGGTTGTGCCTGTGATGGAGTTGGCTGAGTCTACAACCCTCTGCAGCCTCTGTCAATCCTGCACATTGGAGCGTCCATACCAGGTGGTGATGCAACCAGTCAGAGTGCTCTCCACCGTACATCTCTAGAAATTTGTAAGAGTCTTTGGTGACAGACCAATCTCTCAAACTCCTAATGAAGTAGGACAATTAGTCAGTTTCCTGATGTATCCCAACAGCTTGCAGAAAGAATAAATTCTCAGAGAGATACAGCCCACCAAGTCCACAGTGACCATCAACCACTCATTTACGCTAATCCTACACTAATCGTATTTTTTTATTCTTCCCAAATTCTCAACAACTCCCACCAGATTCTACCACTCGTCTACACCCTTCTACGCAATTTACAGCGGCCAATTAACCTAACAACCCACTCACCTTTGGATGTGGGAGAAAATGGGAGCACCCAGAGGAAACTCATGCAGTCACAGGGAGAACGTGCAAACTCCACACAGACAGCACCCAAGGTCAGGATTAAACAGGTCGCTGGCACTGTGAAACAACAGCGCTACTAGCTGTGCCACTGTGCTGCGCTAGCACAAAACATTTCCGTATTATCCCCCCTTTAGTCTTTGGTTCCCGAGCTGGGCAGTGTTAGATATTTGGCCAGTATCTCACTACCCTTGGGAAAAGGAGGAAGATGAGGGAAAGGTTTGCACTGCTGATTCCTATCCAGGAGATAACCTGGTCACTGGATCTGAATGGTCTGTGCCAATGGGAAACCAATCTGCTGGAAATATCTCTGGAATCATGCTTTAGTCTAGGGTACAGAAGAGCTCTCTCCCTCAGCAAGACCTGGAATATTTGAAGCAAAACAAAGACAGCAGTTTAAAATTAAGGAAAATTAAGGCAGAAAGGTTGGGAAGAAAATCAAAATCATAATTTTCATACCACTGGGAAACAAAATTGCCATTCCTACAGCAGTTTTTTTAAATGCTCCAAGCTCCAGCTCTGCCAGGGCTCAAAAGCAGATTTTCACCCATAAAGCACTGTCCCGTCAGCAGAATGACTGTTCTCATGTGCGTTGGGGAACAGAATCTTACAGTTGCGTGCAATGTTGCAGCAATGTGCGGGAACCAGGTCTAAGCTACTGACGCCTTAGTGTAAGATCTATATTCAGGGGAGCTAACAGCAGCCCGTCTGTTCACTGCGAAATCCACAAGCTTCTGTGAAACAACAGAGACACTCTGTCAATAAAGTTTCCATGAGAACTTTACAATAAGTCAAACTCAGTTGCAAAAATTGCCATATCGCCATTGTAACAAATTCTATTTTGTTACTTTTTTGTGTAAGCTTTTCAATTTTTATGTAAGTTTTCTCCTGGATGCTCTGGGTAATTGGCCACCCTAGTATTGTTGGATGTTAGGAGCATCAGGGAGATGATCGGCCAAACAGTCTCCTTCCATGTTGTGAGAAACTATTGGTTCTGACTTCTGGGACCACAATGCAGAGGGGTTTGTGGTTTATGCAGACCTCTTGTGGCCATTCGTCTTTGGTTTGACCCAGTTCTACAGATTTCCGTCTTGCTTTTCAAGATGGTTCCCGTGTCTTCTCACCACTGCAGGACACAGGATGGGGTGGGGGGGGCGGGGGAGGCGGGGGAGGCAGGTAGAAGTGTGATGAGCTAAAGACGCCTTGAACCAGATGTGAATTGTATGCGCTCTGTTAGTTGATTGATTCCTTAATTCCAAACAACAGAAACTGCTGGAGTCAATTCTGACTAAAGGTGAAGCCTCAGATAAAGTTATACAGCACGGAAACAGGCCCTTCAGCCCAACCAGTCCATGCTGACCAAGATGATCAGCTAAGCTTGTCCCATTTGTTTTGCTAGTCCCAGATGTTATTGTATTAGAAATGGTTTGGGTTGTATATAGTAGTCAAGACATGTTATATTGTAAACCAGGACAATGGTAATACCTCTGAGGAGGAACATTTCTATGGTGGTTGGCCTCTGAACTTTACGGCTCCAAGGCTGCAGATGCATCACATGATGCTCAGTTTCTTCTCCATAGTGAAATGGGGACTCAGCTCTGAAGACCATTCGGCCCATCATCCCTATGCCAGTTCTTCTCTCAATTACTTCCACTGTTGTGTTTTTTCTCCACAGCCTTGCAAACCTTTGACATCTTCACTCAGTTCACCATAAAAGTTGCTGCTGCCAGAGTTTTGTTCTCCACCCCCAAATACCCCTAAACTTAGGAGACAGATTCATGGGTCTGGAATCTCATAGAGAGTCGTAGAGATATACAGCACGGAAACAGGCCCTTCGCCCCAACTGATCCATGCTGACCAAAGTGCCCCATCCAAACTTGTCCCATCTACCAGCATTTGGCCCACAATCTTTCCAATCCATGTACCTGGCCAAGTGTCTTTTAAAAGTTGTTATTGTACCTGCCTCACACACTTCCTCCAGCAGTTCATTTCACACACATTACCCTTTGTGTAAATAAGTTGCCCCTCAAGTTCCTATTAAATCTTTCCCCTCTTACCTTAAACCTATGCCCTCTAGTTCTTGATTCCCCACATACAGCGAGATCAGGTACGATGGCAGATTTCTTTCTCTTTAATAACTGTATTGTCCTTGTCCACTGCACTGGATGGAAATATGTTCCTATTGAATACCACGTTCCATCACTAACCAGGTGATGTTTCTCTTCACTACTGTTTGAACTCTTAGAGCAAGAGCTGCCAAATAGTTAAAGCTTAAGAAAGGACATTATTGATTGTCCTCGTTTGCCACTGAAGTTAGTGTATTGAACCACATCAGTTAAATGATCAGTTGCCTTTCCAGAATTTCCATCTGTTATTTTTCAGGTCAGTTCACCGATTTGAAAGAAATGCATTCTTCTAGACACTTCAAATGAACTATGAAGAAAAAATGCTGAATATTATGTGAGATATTGTTTGCTTTACGTTAGAAAGTTATCATTTAGGAAAGATTGAAGACCCCAGTCTATAACTTGCCTGTTCTCTGGCTGCGGGACAGCCCCCTCTACCTCTGATCCAGCAGATAGGAAGATGGAGCCCATTGCTTAGTAGAGGTGTGCTGCCCAAATGCAGAATATTGATTGAGTCTTGGCAATGACCACAGCAGGTCCTATCCCATTGAAAATGCAAATAAGGAGCATCAGTGGAACTTGGCTAGTGGACAACTGATGATTCATTGACTACTACCAATCACCTTCCAAATCTATGATGGGTTCCACCATCAATGGTGTATAGGTTGCTGATTAAAGACCCAGATGTTTCCTGCCTGGGTTTGGCCCAGTATCTAACTGAGCTCATTCAATTCACATCTGGTTCAAGGTATGTTTAATTCATCATTCTTTCCCCCCACCTCACCCCATCCCTGGGGCATTCTGCAGCATTGAGAAGAAACAGATGATATGTTGAATTAGTCATTGGTAACTGGTTAATTATTGCCACATGCACCAAGATAGAGTGAAAAACCAATGAAATTTGTAGAACTAGGTTAAGCTAAAGGCAAATGATCATAAACAGCATTTTGGAGCATTGTAGTCCCAGAAGTCAGATTCCATTGTTTCTCACAACGTGGAAGGAGACTGTTTGGCTCAACATGTCTATGCTAGCTCTCAGAGCAATCCCATCTACCCACTTATTACCCAGTAACCTATTGTCCTTCATCTGCCCATCAAGCCCCTGATTCTCCTGTCACACACCTATACCAGGGCAGCCAATCGACTTAACCAGGAGAAACTATGCTATCACAGGGAGAATATGCAAACTCCACACTGACTGTTCTGAAAGTCAGTATTGAACCTGGGTCACTGGAGCTATGAGGCAGCAGCACTCCCTGTGGTTCCACTGCACCAGCCCATGGGCAACTCTTCAGAACCACTCCATCTCTGGTAAAACATAGAACACTACAGCACAGTACAGGTCCTTTAGCCCATGATATTGTGCCAA
Organism: Pristis pectinata; assembly: GCF_009764475.1. Lineage (NCBI taxonomy): Eukaryota > Metazoa > Chordata > Chondrichthyes > Rhinopristiformes > Pristidae > Pristis > Pristis pectinata. The sequence goes on from NC_067430.1 coordinate 30,032,638, forward strand.
CCTTTAATCTACTCTAACATCAATCTAACCCTTCCCTCCCACAGAGCCCTCCATTTTTCTATCATCCATGTGCCTTTTTAAGTCTCTTAAATGTCCCCAATGTATTTGCCTCTACCACCACCCCTGGCAGAGTGTTCCATGCACCCACCACTCTCTGTGTATAAAATTTACCTCTGATATCCCTCCTGTACCTTCCTCCAATCACCTTAAAATTATGTCCCCTCATGTTAGCCATTTCCACCCTGGGAAAAAGTCTCTGACTGTCCACTCGATCTATGCCTCTTATCATCTTGTGCACCTCTATCAGGTAACCTCTCATCCTCCTTCTCTCCAAAGGTAAAAGCCCTAGCTTGCTCAACCTATCCTCATAAGACGTGCTCTCCAATCCAGGCAGCATCCTGGTAAATCTCCTCTGCACCCTCTCTAAAGCTTCTACATCCTTCCTATAGCAAGGTGACCAGAACTGAACACAATACTCCAAGTGTGGTCTGACCAGGGTTTTATAGAGCTGCAACATCACCTCATCGCTCTTGAGCTCAATCCCCCAACTAATGAAGGCCAACATACCATACGCCTTCTTAACAACCCTATCGACCTGCGTGGCAACTTTGAGGGATCTATGGACTTGGACCCCAAGATCCCTCTGTTCCTCCACACTGCTAAGAGTCCTGCCATTAACCTTGTATTCTGTCTTCAAATTCGACCTTCCAAAGTGAACTACTTCACACTTTTCCAGGTTGAACTCTGCCATTTCTCAGCTCAGCTTTCCATCCTATCAATGTCCTGTTGTAACCTTCCAACTTCCACCACCAACTTTTGTGTCATCTGCAAACATACAAACCCACCCTTCCACTTCCTCATCCAAGTCATTTATAAAAATCCCAAAGAGCAGGGGTCCCACAACAGATCCCTCCAGTAATGGAGAGCTGTGAGTGGTCCTTTACAGGGACACCCATTGAACGAGGGTCTCAGCAGCTAATTGCCAGCGAATATACTCTGTGATAGTTTCAACACCATTCTGTGGCCTTTGGAAGGTGAGTGAGCAGTCACAGGATTGAGCAACCCTGTCATTGCTCAGTGAGATCACTCAGCAGGTCGTCACTTTAAAACAATAAGAAAAATAAAAATGATCTTCTGGTTGTACTGAGACTGATCCAGAGTTGGAGCAGGTCGAAGCTTTGAACTTTAATTCCTGTCTGTGCAGGTGGAAATGGGCAATGACTTTAGGTCACATCTGATGCTCGGAATTGGTCAGATAGACGAGCGTGGATTGTAACTGAAGCTAAAGAAACTTGGCGTGTCCCCCTTGACCCTCATCAATTTTTATCGATATGCCGTAGAAAGCATTCTATCCGGATGCATCATGGCTCAGTACAGCAACTGCTCTGCCCTGGATGGCAAGAAACTGCAGAGAGTTGTGGACACAGCCCAGCGCATCACAGAAACCAGCCTCCCCTCCAATAATTCTGGTTATACTTCCTGTTGCCTCGGTAAAGCAGTCAACATAATCAAAGACCCCTCACATCCTAGACATTTGCTCTTCTCCCCCCCTCCCCAATGGGCAGAAGATACAAAAGCCTGAAAGCACGTAACACCAGACTCAAGGATGTCTTTTATCCCGCTGTTGTAAGACTATTTAACGGTCCCCTAGTACGATAAGATGGACTCTTGACCTCACAATCTACCTTGTTATGGCCCTTGCACCTTATTGTCTGCCTGCACTGCACTTTCTCTGTAGCTGTGACACTTCATTCTGCATTCTGTTACTGTTTTCCCTTGTACTACTTTGATGGACTGGTGTGATGAAATAACCTGTATGGATGGCATGCAAAACAAAGTTTTTCATTGTACCTTGGGGCATGTGACAATAATAAACCAATTTATCAATTTACCAATTATTTATTAACTGCAAGCACCCAGTCTAAGCTCACAGTTTCACACGTAAGTGATCACATAGAGTCACAGAGCAATACAGCAGTGATACAGGCCCTTCGGCCCAACCAGTCCATGCTGACCACTGGTCCCAATTTCCTGCATTTGACCCATATCCCTCCAAGCCCCGCCCCTCCATGTACCTATCCAACTGCTTCTTAAATGATCCTGTTGTACCAGCCTCACCCACTTCCTCTGGCAGCTCGTTCCATATACTCACCCTCTGGATGAAAAAGTTGCCCCTCAGGTCCCTTTTTAAATCTTTCCCTCTCACCCTAAGTCCATGCCCCCTAGTTTTGGTCTCCTCTACCCTGGGGAAAACACTGTTACCGTCCACCTTATCTATGCCTCTCATGATTTTATAAACCTCTATAAGATCACCCCTCATCCTCCTACGTTCCAAGGAATAAAGATCCAGCCTGGCCAACCTCTCCCTATAACTCAGGCCCTCTGGTCCTGGCAACATCCTCGTAAATCTTTCTGTACTCTTTCCAGTTTAACCACATGTAATTCAATACGGGGAAGATCAAAACAAGATCATATGGCATAGTTCTTCCAGGACCAATCAATGCAATGTCTAAACGCTTGAGTCTGGCCCACAGGGAGCAATCTTTTGGAACCATCGGACTCATGGTGCTGGTCCTGGTTCAATCCCTGTCTGCTCCTGCCTCCCTCGGTATGAAATCTGGCTGGAGTCCTGCCTACTCGCCCCTAGGATGCCACGTTCTCTTTGCTCTTGTCACTTGTCTCTGTTGACTTATGGGTTTCATCCAAATCACCTCCAGAAAGCCTGGCAAAGCCACTTAAAACATTTCCAATGTTTCTAAAAAAAGATCAGCATAATTTTAGTCATATAAAGGGCCTGTCCCTTTAACATTTCATAGGAGCTTTATTAGCTGCACCATCGAGGACATCTTCAAGAGGCAATGCCTCAAGAAGTGCCTCATCCATCATTAAGGACCCTCACCATCCGGGACATGCTCTCTTCTCATTACTACTATCAGGGAGGAGGTACAGGAGCCTGAAGACCCACACTCAACGATTCAGGAACAGCTCCGTCCCCTCCGCCATCAGATTCCTGAACGGTCCTCGAACCTTTGAACAAAATCTCGTTATTCCTCTTTTGCACTGTGTATTTATCTTTGTAATTTATAGTAATTTTATGCCTTTGCGCTGTACTGCTGCCGCAAAACATCAAATCTCACGTCACACGTCAGTGATAATAAGTCTGATTCTGATTCTGATTCAGAGCTGCTAGACACCCCCTCGGGGTCAGCCCTCCTGTGACCTGACAGGAAACCTTCATCTCTTCCTGCCTCCATCCTCCAGCTAACCCTGCCTCTGCTGCTGCCCTCTCCCTCCCTTCCCATCCAGCCTTCCCTGAACCCCTCATTCCCACTTCCTCTCAGTGGCCCTCCTCCTCCTTTCCCACAGACCCTCCTTTTATCTCTTCAGCTCCCTGCTCTCCTCCCTCCCTCCCTCTCCCTCTCTGTTCTTCACACCCCCCTCCATCTTCCCTCATAACCCCCTTCTTTTACTCTTTTCTGTTTGCGTTTATCCAGTTGTCTCCCTCACCAATCACCTTGACCACTCCCTACACCATGCAGTGTGGGAGTGGGTCCCACATTCACCTCACTCTCTGGATAAAAACAGTCTTTTTACATCAAAAATCAATAGAGAATTAGATTATTTGGGGATTGGTTATGATCTATCCTGGGCCCAACACATTGATGCAATCATGAAAAAGGCACGCCAGTGGCTCTACTTTGTTAGGAGTTTGAGGAGATTTGGTACGTCACCAAAGATTCTTGTAAATTTCTATAGATGTACAGTGGAGAGCATTCTGACTGGTTGCATCACCACCTGATATGGAGGCTCCAATGCGCAGGATCGCAAGAGGCTGCAGAGGGTTGTAGACTCAGCCAGCTCCATCGGGGGCACAACCCTCCCCGCCATCGAGGACATCTTCAAGAGGCGGTGCCTCAAGAAGGCGGCATCCATCGCCAAGGACCCTCACCACCCGGGACATGCCCTCTTCTCATTATTAACATCAGGGAGGAGGTACAGAAGCCTGAAGACCAACAATCAATGATTAAGGAACAGCTTCTTCCCCTTCACCACCAGATTTCTGAACAGTCCATGAACCCATGAACACAACCTCGTTATTCCTCTTTTTGCGCTGTTTATTGATTTTGTAATTCTGTCTTGCACTATACCGCTGCTGCATGACAACATATTTCATGTCATATGTCCGTGATAATAAATCCAATTCTGATTCTGATTCTGAGTGGACTTGAGGGACAGGGTCAGCTATTGAATTGTGGAGCAGGCACAAGGGTGACAAGAGAGAGACCGCAGAATCTGGAGCAGCACGCATAAAATGCTGGAGGAAATCTGCAGGTCAGATAGCATTTATGGAGGGAAATAAACAGTTAACTTTTTGGGGCAAGTGATGAAGGGTCTCGACCCGAAACGTCGACTGTTCATTTCCCTCCATAGATGCCGCCTGACCTGCTGAGTTCCTCCAGCATTTTGTGTGTGTTGAGGGGGTTATGTGACCTACTTTTGCTGTATTTTTTTAATGCTTATTATCCTGCATTCCCTCTTGGGTTTGTTAGTGACTATCTTTTATTTATGACCCAATGTTTCAGATTCCCTGAAAAGCAAACTCATTTTCTCTGTGTGTACTTGACTGGGACATTTCCCAAACACTGTGACAGGTCACATCTCTTACCAAGAGAAAAGATCTCCAGCCTGTTTAGCTTTCCCAGCTGGTTATATCCCCTCAGATCTCATGAATTTTTTATACACTTTTTTTATGTATTTTAGACCAGAATTGACTACAGCAGTCTAAGGAACTTGTTTATCTGTTTGTTTTCACTTTGTTGTGGACTTCAGGAAGGGGAAGTCAGGAGAACACACACTAGTCCTCATTGAGGGCTCAGTGGTGGAAAGGGTGAGCAGCTTCAAGTTCCTGGGGGGTCAACATCTCAGAGGATCTATCCTGGGCCCTACACATCGATGCAATCATGAAGAAGGCACGCCAGTGGCTGTACTTCATTAGGAGTTTGAGGAGATTTGGTATGTCACCAAAGACTCTTACAAATTTCTATAGATGTATGGCGGAGAGCATTCTGACTGGTTACATCACCGCCTGGTATGGAGGCTCCAATGTGCAGGATCTCAAGAAGCTGCAGAGGGTTGTAGACGCAGCCAGCTCCATCACAGGCACAACCCTCCCCACCATCGAGGACATCTTCAAGAGGCGGTGCCTCAGGAAGGCGGCATCCATCATTAAAGACCCTCACCACCTGGGACATGCCCTCTTCTCGTTACTACCATTGGGGAGGAGGTACAGGAGCCTGAAGACCAGGAGCCTGAAGACCCACATTCAACAATTCAGAAACAGCTTCTTCCCCTCCGCCATCAGTGTGTGAACCCGCGAACACTGCCTTGTCATTCTTATGTTTTTTATTTCCATAATTTTTATAGTAAATTTATGTCTTTGCTCTATACTGCTGCAAAACAACACCTTTCACATCATATAAGTCAGTGATAGGAAAGCTGATTCTGATTCTTTTATAATCATTCTGTAAAAAGAAGTGTAGGTCCTGGTTTTAATTAAAATTAGGCTCCAGGAAGCTGTTTTTTTCTCCTTGTCTCACCCAAGACCATCTGCAGATATTGGACTCATGGTTTAATCTCTGTACATTTGACAGTAAAGAGTTTGCCCATTTCCCCCAGGTACATTGCTCAAGGACAGTGGTGACAGACAACTCTTACCCTTTTGTTTCATACTGAGATTTTTCAAAGTTCGTTCAGGAAAATGGGAAAAGGCTGAGCTGCTCGGGTGAATGTACTGTTCCACAGCACAAGGAAACCCATGCCCTGTTAAACGTGGTCAGCTCATTGTAGGTAAAGACGTGAAGTGTATGGGACAGAATTACACTAGGAATAAATTACGCAGGGAACATTATTATTGCAGCAGCAAACAATGGGGTTTCGACCCAAAACATCGACCCCTACCTGGCACAACCTGCCTGTCATCTCACACCCCTCCTCAGTCCACCAATCACCTCAGACTCCTGTCTCACCGCTCCCCCTCTTTATACCAGCCATCTCCCCTCTCCACTCTCAGTCCTGATGCAGGGTTTCAACCTGAAACGTTGACTCCAGATTCCAGCATCTGCAGTCTCTTGTGTCACCATTATTGACGCAGAATCTTCTTCCTGAGATTAAGAAAGTTGATGTGATAGGCTGATAGTTACAACACGTCACCCGACAATGGTTATCATTGTTTGAAATTCAGTTCAGTTCTGCTGATCAGCAAAGTGCAGCTAACTGGATAAAAATTATTTTAAACAAAGGTTTGCTGATCAACACATTGACCTCTACCTCTAATTAGTAGTTGTGATGATCCTGAATTAACCTGCAGGGCACTCATTGAATTCAGTTCCACGCAGCTATCACATTTGATACAAGTTCATGCTTAGAGCCAACTGATGATGCTTCACCTAAACGCTACAAGAGTGGCCTCTGCTGGAGCTTACGGAATACTTTTGTTATCATCGCTGTCAAATACTTTCAAACTTGATTTTCAAACTTGGGCAGCAGAGTGATGCAGCTGGTAGAGCCGCTACCTCACTGCTCCAGAGACCTGGGTTCAATCCCAACCTCGGACGCTGTCTGTGTGGAGTTTGCACGTTCTCCCTGTGACCGCGTGGCATTCCCCCGATTTCTTCCCACATTACCAGGAGGTGCAGATTTCTAGGTTAATTGACCACTATAAAATGGCCCTAGGTGAGTGGTAGAATCTGGAGAAGTTGATGGGAATGTGCAGAGAATAAAATGGGATTAGTGGGAATAAAATGGGCAGGCACAGTAGTGTAGTGGTTAGCGTAATGCTATTATAGCGCCAGCAACTTGGGTTCAATTCCGGCCGCTGTCTGTACGTTCTCCCCGTTTCTATGTGGGTTTCTTCTGGGTGCTTCAGTTTCCTCCCACATTCCAAAGACGTACGGGTTAGGAAGTTGTGGGCGTGCTATGCTGGCGACGGAAGTGTGGCGACACTTGCGGGCTGCCCCCAGAACACTCTACGCAAAAAGATGTATTTCACTGTGTGTTTCAATGTACATGTGACTAATAAAGAAATCCTATCTCTTATCTAGTATAGAATTAATATTAAATGCAACACACAAGGCACTGGAGGAATTTGTGTATTGCTTCAGATTTCCAGCATCTGCAGTCTCTTGTGTCTCCAATTAATATTAAATGTTCGCTTGATAGTCCCGACCTGATGGGCTGAAGGGCCTGTTTCTGTGCTTTGTGATACTGCAATGCATTAATGTTATTACTCACCAAGAACAATGGGGAGTCTCATGTTAATTCTGTTGAGGTTCATGATTCCCTTATATGATGAGATGGGCTCTTGACCTCACAATCTACCTTGTTTGACCCTGCACCTTATTGTCTACCTGCACTGCACTTCCCTGTTGTTGTGACACTTTACCCTGTATCCTGTTGTTGTTTTTACCCTGTACTACCTTAATGCACTGTGTAATGAATTGATCTGTATGAACGGTATGCAAGACAAGTTTTTCCACTGCACCTTGGAACAAGTGACAATAATAAACCAATACCAATACCAATACCATCGTGGTTAAATTACTGAACTATCAGACCACTGGTCTGGAGAAAGGAGTTTGAATCTCATTACAGCAACTGGAGAATTTAAATCCAAGTGATTAACTAAATCTGGAACGACATAAAGTAACATTAACCATGAAATGAAGAGATTGTCATAAAGACTCATAAGCAACTCACCTGCCAGCTAATTAGATAAAAATAAACTAGAACTGGTTATCCAAACTCAGCAGACTCAGACACGTGAGATCAGCGTGATAAGTCTGCAGGTTCAGCTAATGTGTGACAATTCCCACTGAGGAAGGTGTCTACTGAGTGCGACTTTAGCGAGTAATGGCTTTCGCTGACATAAACAATGGTGCAAACATACTTAAAAGATTAACTAGATTAAGATCACGGCATCATGGCAGGGCAAGTGGTGTGTTGCTACTGCAAATAAGGGGATCCAGGAGAGTTGGAGGAGTCAAGGGCCTGGGTTATAGGGAGAGGTTGGGCAGGCTACCATTTTATTCCTTGGAGCGTAGGAGACTGAGGGGTGACCTTATGGAGGTGTATAAAATCATGAGGGGCATAGACAGGGTGAATGCACTCGAACTTTTTTTCAGGGAAAGGGAATCAAAAACAAGAAGGCATAGTTTAAGGTGAGAGGGGAAAGATTTAAGAGGGGATCTGAGGGGCAACTTCTTCTCACCGAGGGTGGTCAGCATATGGAAGGAGCTGCCAGAGGAAGGGGTTGAGGCAGGTATAATTACATCATTTAAAAGACACTTAGACAGGTACATGGATAGGAAAGGTTTGAGAAATATGGGCCAAACACAGGCAAATGGGCCTAGTTTAGATTGGCATCTTGGTCAGCATGGACCAGTTGGGCTGAAGGGCCTGTTTCCATGCTGACTTACTCTACAACTCTATGATTCTCAGCCCTTGCGGTCTGTGTGGATATGAACGGTGTCTACTGGAGGGTGGAGGAACAAAATGATCACAGCACCAGGGTACAAGGCACCATTCAAGTTGAGTGTGTAAAAAATCAAAGTCAAAGTCGAGCAGCATCACAGGCACTAGCATCAGATAAGCAAAATTCACAAGAAAAACATAAATTAAACATAAATTATATACAGCTTTTACAGAAAAGAACACAATTAGAACAAAAAAATCCTTTTTAGTAAAAAGTGATCAAAGTGGTCATGATGTTGCTATACAGAGTTAATGATCAGGGTGGCGTCAGTTGGTTCAAGAACCGAATGGTTGAAGGGAAGTAGCTGTTCCTGAACCTGGTGGTGTGGGACTTCAGGCTTCTGTACCTCCTGCCCAATGGGAGCTGCGAGAAGATGGCACGGCCCGGATGGTGGGGATCTTTGATGATGGATGTTGCCTTCTTGAGGCAGCGCCTCCTGTAGATACTCCTGATGGTGGGGAGCCATGTGCCTGTGATGTATTGGGCTGAGTCCACTATTCTCTGCAACTTCTTACGTTTTTACAAATCTTGTAGTGATAGGAGATACTACAATCAGAAGGATAAAGACCATTCTCTGTCAGCACGAGCGTGAGTCCCGAAGGCTGTTTCGGATGCCCAGTATCTGTACCGTAAGGAGAGTTTAAGCAGAATAGTCAACATTCTTTTGAATTTGAAGGAATGAGATGTTATCTCATTGAAACGTAGAGAATTCTGACCGAGCTGGACAGCGTTGATGAAGGGCTGTTTCTCCCATCTAGGCTGTATTGTTAAGAACACGATAAGAAGAATTAATCTTCAATAGAGGGACAGTGCAATGGTGCAGAGTTGAAGCCAATGCCTCACAGCCCCAACAACCCAGGACCCATCCTGACCTTGGGTGCCGTCGGTGCAGAGTTAGCATGCTCTTCCTGTAAACATATGGGTTTCCTCTGGATGTTCTGGTTCCCTCCCACATCCCAAAGACATGCTGGTAGATTAATTGGTCGATGCAAATTGCCCCTGATTTCATTAGGTAACAGGTGAAGCGAATGGGATGGGGGGAGAGTCGGAGAGTTGACGGGCACATGAGAGAAAATAGATTGCAGAGGGGGGAATAGGACTGATGGGATTGCTCTGATAGCACAGTCTCAGTGAGCTGAATGGCCTCTTTCTGTATTGCAAAGAAATATAACCGTGAAAATTCAGTGACTGCCACTGCAAGCTCACTGCAAGAGACCTTGCAATGGATTTGTGTCTAGAGTTCACTTTCAGTACCAAATGACTGACAATTTGCTAGCCAAAATTGTTCTAATATGTCAGATTAAGTTAAAAGTCATGAAGTGAGTGTCACTCATGTCAGGAGTCCCGCCCCAGATACAAAAGTAAATGGAATGCAGGCTGACATTTTGGTACAGTGCTGAAGGAATGCTGCATTGTTACAGGAGCCGTCCTCACGGTGAGGCATTATGCTGAGATCCTGATTGTCAACCTGGAGTGCATGGGTTATGGGGAAAGGTTGGACGGGGTAGGCTAGTGTCCACTGGAGTTTAGAAGAGTGAGACTTAAATTGAAATATGTCAGATCCTGAGGGGTGTAGACAGGGTGCATGTGGAGAAGATGTTTCCTTTTGTGGGAGAAACTAGAAATTAGAAACCCTCCCCACCATCAGGGACATCTTCAAGAGGCGGTGTCTCAAGAAGGCGCATCCATCACTAAGGACTCTCACCATCCGGGATATGCCCTCTTCTCGTTACTACCATCAGGGAGGAGGTACAAGAGCCTGAAGACCCACGCTCAACGATTCAGGAACAGCTTCTTCCCCTCCGCCATCAGATTTCTGAACGGTCCATGAACCCATGAACACTACCTCGTTATTCCTTTTATCTTGCACTAGTTATTTATTTTTGTAATTTATAGTAACTTTATGTCTTTGCGCTGTACTACTGCCGCAAAACAACAAATTTCACATCTAAGTCAGTGATAATAAACCTGATTCTGATTCTGATTCTGAATGCAGGGGTCAGTGTTTAAAAATAAGGGGACACACGAGACTGCAGATAGTGGAATCTGGAGCAAAAGAAAATGCTGAAGGAACACAGTGGGTCAGGCAGCATCTGTGGAGGCAGTGGGATGGTCGACATGTCAAGTCGAGATCCTGCATCAGGACTGAGAGTGTCAAGGGAAGATAGTCGGTATAAAGAGGTGAGAGGGAGGGGTGAGGCAGGTGATCGACAGAAGCACGTGAGCTGGTACACGATTGGTGGAACCAGGTCAAAATAAGGAGTCCCCAGTTAAAACACAGACAGGGGTGACTGTTTTTCTCTCAGAGGGATGTGAGGTTTTGGAACCTCTTTCCTCCAACAACCATGAGGCAGAGTCTGAATATTTTCAAGGCAAGGCGGATAGAGTTTTGAGAAGCAAGAGGGTGAAAGGTTATTGTGGGGTGGGAGGGTGGGGGGAAGACAAGAGTCGGCTGTCCGATAAGATCAGCGCTGCTCTAATTGAATGGAAGAGTCAAATGGACTCCTCCTGCTCCTAATTTGCATAATCAAATGTTCGTATGCAGGAGCCGGGGAGTTCTCTCTAATGTCATCAATGTTTTTCACACAATCTGCATAAGGTCAGCACAGCATCATTCAATGTATTTCACTATCAAGTGAGAACAAGACCTAGTCACAACTGATACGGAAGTATGTGAAGCTTCACAGAGCTGATATTTTCATTTTCCACTCATCCGCTAGAGGGCGTTGATGACACAATAAGATAGCAAGTCAGACCATCCGCAGGTCCTGAGGTTGCTACATCGCAGAAACAAATCACTTGATCGTTACCAGACTATGGGAGCATGCTATGCACAAGTCTGACCGCTCCATTTCCTACACTTCCTCTGTAACTGGATCCTTGACTTTCTAACCAACAGACCACAATCAGTGAGGATAGGCAGCAATACCTCCGGCACAATGACTCTCAACACTGGTGCCCCACAAGGCTGCATCCTCAGCCCTCTACGCTACTCCCTATACACTCATGACTGTGTGGCCATATTCTGCTCTAACTCCATCTACAAGTTTGCAGATGACGCCACCGTAGTAGGCCGTATCTCAAATAACGATGAATCGGAGTACAGGAAGGTTAGAGAGCTTAGTGGAATGGTGTCATGACAACAACCTTTCCCTCAATGTCAGCAAAACAAAAGAGCTGGTCATTGACTTCAGGAAAAGGGGTGGTGTACATGCACCTGTCTACATCAATGGTGCTGAGGTCAAGAGGGTTGAGAGCATCAGGTTCCTAGGAGTGAACATCACCAATAGCCTGTCCTGGTCCAACCACATAGATGCCATGGCCAAGAAAACTCACCAGCACCTCTACTTCCTCAGGAGGCTAAAGAAGTTTGGCATGTCCCCCTTGACACTCACCAACTTTTATTGATGCACCACAGAAAGCATCCTATCTGGATGCATCATGGCTTAGTACGGCAACTGCTCTGTCCAGGACCACAAGAAACTGCAGAGAGTTGTGGACACAGCCCAGCGCATCACAGAAACCAGCCTCCCCTTCATAGACTCTGTGTTTACCTCTTGCTGCCTTGGTGAAGCAGCCAGCATAATCAAAGACCCCACCCACCCGGGTCATTCTCTCTTCTCTCCTCTCCCATCAGGCAGAAACTACAGGAGCCTGAGGGCACGTACCACCAGGCTCAATCAACAGCTTCTATCCTGCTGTTATAAGACTATTGAACGGTTCCCTAGTATGATAAAATGGACTCTTGACCTCACAATCTACTTCATTATGGCCGTGCACCTTATTGTCTGCCTGCACTGCACTTTCTCTGTAACTGTGACACTTTATTCTGCATTCTGTTATTGTTTTCCCTTGTACTACCTCAATGCACTGTGTAATGAAATGATCTGTATGGATAGCATGCAAAACAAAGTTTTTCACTGTACATGTGACAATAATAAACCAATTTACCAATTTCACTCTACGCTATTTTTCATTCATTTCATTGAATAATCTACCAATAATTAAACTAATGGAATATATATGGTATCTAGTCATTAATGGATATCACAAAACATTATTATTATTACTGACTTGAAAAATGTTTTAACAATGTATGGAATGATTGCGTAAAGTCGGATTTCAGTAAGTTGTCATCCGTAACCCGGAAGCTCCTGTCTGTAAAGGGATGTGTGGAGGGTTCTGACCTGCTGTAGAAATGGGAGTTTTTCTTACTTTAACACTGCCACATCTTGAGATGTCGTTGATCACAGCCTCTCAGATTTCCATCCAGAGGTGCCATCTCTGGAAGGCATTGATCTCGTGGGAGAGTTGAGCCTATGACTCCAGCAAGAGATTTGAAAACTTGCTTATAAAACAGCATCAGCTCATCCAACTAATATGGTTGTGGCTTTCCTTTCCATCCTAACTGGAACTTATTTCAATGTCTTTGTTCATTGTTTGTGTATCATTTTTCTGCACCATTTTCAAACACAGCCCAACATTTCACTGTTTGTTTGTTGATTTAAGCCAGCCATCAGCTACCAATCAACCAGAAATGAAAAGATAGATTGCAAGCTAGAAGTTGAAATTCATCTTCTGACACTGGATTCAGTTATGTATCTTTGCAATATAAGAGCTGGACCTTATATTTGGAATTGCCTGTTGATGAAGCTTTCTAATGATCTAAATCACCATTTAATTTCATAGTACTGAAGTAAAGAAATGCAATCTATTAATGGCAGCTTTAAGATTGACTTACATTTTTTTTCAGTTCCTGCTTTCTGTTCCAGCACAGAACCTTCTGGATTTGTGTTTTCCTTGCATATATTTGAATCTATCCGTGCTCTCACCGTGTTATAACTGGGCAATACATAGTTGGCGATATGAATGCACTGGATCATTTAAGCAGGGTAAATGGAAGATATGCAACTAGAATGTGAATTATTCGAAACTCTCTATCCGCAGGCTAAAACAGTTACCTGGTCATGAAAATGCAATGAACATATTGCTGCCAGGCTTCTGACAGTACAATAGTGACTGGGCTTCAAAAGTACCCAATGGTTGCAAACCACTACAGGGTCTCTTGAAAGTTGCCATAGACAGGCAAGTTTGTCTTCCTTTGTAACCTGCGGACCATTTTAGCATTTATGATCAATCTTCTCTTCCAGCCCAGAGGTTGTTATAGAACTGTCCCTACTTCCATTTTTACGTCAAATTTGCCCATAAGTCATAAAGTAGCTAAAGATCACTCAATATGGTAACTACGCCTCCACAGTATTGTAATGAATGGCATCAAAAACACATAAGACTGATAAGAAAGAACATTTGGTTAAAATTAGAAAATAAATCTGCCGTTTGTAGGAACAAATATATGTAGTTACGTCGGACTTTGAAATTTAATAATATTATGGGAGCTCTTTGGTATGTAAGGTTGTCCATGAGTCAGGTGCTCATAACCCAAGGATGGCCTGACCTTGTTTGCGCTGCTTTTACTGTGAGCAGTTAACTCTGCAGTCAGCTGTAATATAAGTAATGGGTCATTGTCACAGAGCCGGAAGCGTGAGAGGGTCCCATTAGAAAACCTCAAACAATACATGAGTGGTTGTTATTAGTGACGCTGTTCTGAAAGGCAGAGCACCTGCTGAACAGGAGCTTCACCGTGAGTTCATATTTCCACAGAGAAATGAAGGACTGAGGTGAGGACACAAAGCACAGCTCCAGGGTGGTGAATCCATGGGTCTGGTCACACTCACCCACTCATGACAAATTACCTGAAACAATCTTTGTCTCTCATCATACAAAAGCCACAACCGCATCCCAAGCTCGCTCACTGAGTATTGACAACTGCTAAATGTTGGAGACAATTTCGAATCATTATCATTGAGAGGTCATAGATTCAGACAGATGAAGAAGTTTATGCTGACCATCAACCAACCATTTACACCAATCCTACTCTAATCCCATTTTATTCTCCCCACATTCCCGTCAACTCCCCCCAGATTCTACCCTTCACCAGGGGTAATATACAGCGGCCAATTAACTTACCAACTTGCACATCTTTGGGAAGTGGGAGGAAATCTATACGGCCACAGGGAGATTGTGTAAACTCCATACAGTCAGCACTGAAGGTCAGGATCAAAACCGGGTTGCTGGAGTGGTGAGACAGCAGATCTACCAGCCCCACCGCCATGCTGCCCAATTTACAGCACAAAGGAGGCCATTCAGCCCGTGAGTCTGTGCCAGCCAAAAATGGACCATCGGTTCTTCAGACTTTCCATCTCTTGATCCATAGCCCTGAAGGCAAGGTGTAATGAGGTTTCTCCTGACACCATCCTTTCAGGAAGTGAGTTCCAGATTCCCGCCACTCGTTGAGCGAACTAATTGTTTCTCAGCACCCCTTTGATCCTCCGATCAAGTAATTTTATATCCATGACCCCAGTTACTGCCCTGTCTACTGAGGGAAATGATTACCTTCTGCTCCCCATATGTAGACATCTCATAACGCTACACGCTTCAGTTACAACTCCCCTCAGTCTCCTTTGGATACAACAGAGGAGGTCCGGGTGTGTGGGAGAATATTGAGGAAAGTAACCTGTGGGAGCCCAATTCATGAGGACACTGTGAATGTTACGATGCAGGTAACTGCAACATATTTTATCCGGACATTTTTATCCAAAGCTTTATCCAAAAATAAGATGCATGGAAGTCACGACAGGTTTGGAAGATGGTTTAAAAACATTTAAAAAAGGCACAATTTCCTGAACATTTTTTAAAAGGGATTTGGCTGAAAGGACAATGGAAGCACGTTCAGTGCTAACATTGAGAAATGGACCTCATTTTCATTTACAGAGTCTTCACTGATAGCATGTGTCAGCCAATTAACTGGAGGTGGGACATGTCAGAGCAGGAACTAAATTTATTCAGGAAACAAAATCTGTTGAAAGAATGAATGAACCATAAACTGCAGCAACTTCTTCCAATAGAAACAGGGTCATTTCCCAGGAAAAGCGCTGTAAGTGAAGGATAGATATAAAATAAATCATGTGTGCTGAATCAGCTCTCTTTGACTGGATGAAACTGAGGCCCAGTACTGAGCTCAACTTGGATCTCCTTGTTCAGCTCTAGGGAGTGCACTCTGCATAACTCCCAGAAGATGGGGCGCTTGAATCTGTCAGGTTCCTCTTGGGTGGAAGCCCCTCATGGTCTGATCATCCCTCTGAGAAGCACGTGGTGACTGCTTTCTACATTACAGGAACTTTACAACCGCAGGTTGGTTTGATATTGGGAAAGGAGACTTGGTTCAGCCGAACAGTTTGAATTAAAACTGCATTTCCATTCAGTAACCATTTGAAAAGACCAATCAGGTGGCAGATTTGGCCTTTGCCTCGCCTTCGTACAAAGGATGCATGTTCTCATAACAACTTCTCTGGGGTGGAGGGCTTCTGATATACATTTAGTACTCTATCTAACCATCAATAAAACTGACCCAAGAGTCATTTCCTTTGGGAGTCCAAAAAAAGGCCTTTCTTTTGAAACAAATTTCAAAGCAAGACATTGGAGACTGTAACGTAATTCTGGATCAGTGCACAAAGCAAAATCTTCTCTTTGCGTCAGCTTCATGCCCACTCACACTCTATATTCAGACCTGTGCCCATTAACCAGGAAGAACAATGATATCTGATACCTTGAGAACAAGGGCTTTCAGTTAAATTTGTTGCTTTAAGTCAATACAGTCATTCTGTGAAATGATTGAAGTGTTACCTGAGACCCCATGGAGAGCCCAAGCGATCAGGGTGCGTTGTGCATTTAACTCTTAATGGACAGTCACTTTAGTTTGCATAAATAAAAAGTCAACAATCAAACTAAAGCTGGCATCTAGCAATTGACTTCAGGATTTCAGCACAATTCAAATATGTTAACATCAACAAATCAAAACCAGACCTTTAGACCCCAATTCGACATGTCGCTGTTGACCCTCACCAAATTTGTAGATGCACTACAGAAATCATCCTATCCAGATGCATCACACCTTGGTATGGTAACTGCTCTGCCTAGGACTGCAAGAAACTGCAGAGAGTTGTGGACACAGTTCAGCACATCACGGAAACCTGCCTCCCCTCCATGGATTCTGTCTATACTTCTCGCTACTTTGGAAAAGCAGCTGGCATAATCAAAGACCCCAACCACCCTGGACATTCTCTCCTCTCCTCCCTCCCTTCAGTCAGGATACAAAAGCCTGAAAGCACATACCACCAGACTCAAGGACAACTTCTATCCCGCTGCTATAAGACTATTGATCGGTCCCCTAGGATGATAAGATGGACTCTTGATCTCACAATCTACCTCGTCATGGCCTGGCACCTTATTGTCTAATTGCACTGCGCGTTTTCTGTAACTTTATTCTGCACTCTGTTATTACTTTTCACTTCTACGACCTTGATGTACTGATGTTGTGAAATGATCTGTATGAATGGCATGCAAAATAACGTTTTTCACTGTACCTCGGTACATGTGACAATAATAAACTAACTCCAATTAATGGTGCTTATCTCCCTAATCTAGAAGCATGTGACCTATTTTACATGGCACAGTGGAAATGCTTCAAAATTCAGATGTGGACAAGAGATTTGGATATTTTAACACCCAGCTCACCCCATGAACCATTGACCATGCAATGTGGTCAACCTAGATCCCTTGGACACACGCTCAACGAAAGCACATAACTGCCCAGCCATTGTAACTTTGGGGCAATTGGTGCAGATGTTAGCTTCAGACAGAAGTGACTTTAAGTAAAATGACTTGATTGTATGGGAAAACTATATAAAACTGCAAACAAAAAGTCACTAATACTGTGTAACATTATCAGATCTGGGCAAGTTTGGGATTTTATTTCATAAACTCATTACGTTATTACCCATGCTGTTAGGGATGTTCCCAGTACCTAACCATTACAGACTACTGGGGACAGGCTGTAACTGCAAGGCAGGAGATGCTGAAACTTGCTGGTTGAGTTTGATTGTGATTCCTGTTCAGGAATGGCTTGTTGCATCCCCTGGAAATGGGCTAGATCTTGCTTTGTATTGATTTAAATGAACAAACCCAGTCTGCTATCCTATATTGTAGTGAGATAATAGAGGTGTGTTAATGGGAACATCTCTATGACAACTCAGCTTTCTCTGTATCTGAAAGCACCCATTAAAAAGGTTTCACCTTCATCAAAAAATGTTTGTTAAACACACAACACAAAGGCATAAATTGTGTCAAAACACAGCCTCCCACCATTTATGCAGGACATTATTATGACAAAAATTGTCCTCTCTCTTGCCAAACAAAACAAAGGTCCTGCCAAACCTTTTCCCCTGAACTCCATTTGGTGTTGTGTTGTAGTGATACCGATTTGTGACCAGCTGCAGTTCCTGGCAGAACACCTTTTGAGGAAGGTTGAGAAAGATCAGAGCCCTCAGCGTAGGACAGTGAGCTTAAAATGGCAGCAAGAAGACAAGGTGAATCAAAAAAAACTTGAGCAGATGCTGGGCTATTGACTGTGAAGTGGGATATGGGATCAATCTAAAGTGCATTAGGGCTGGCATTGACAAGATGGACTGAAGGGCCTCATTCTACGCTGTAAATTTCTGTGATTGATTCTATTACTCTAGGTGACACTAAACTTGAACTTAAATAAGAATTAGGATCTAAGTGAATGGGAATTCTCTTGGGGCAGAGGCAGAGATGAAAATGCTCATGCAAGGAATCCTGGATTATGCAATCAAACCTTAATGGGACCTCCAGATTCAAGCGTCCCCTCTTCGGGGAGTTATGCAAAGCACAATCCCTATGGCTGAACAAGGAGATCCAAGTTGAACTCAGTACTGGGCCACATTTTCATCCAGCCAGTGAGTTGTGGTTGAAGACAGAATCACGGTGACACCAACAGCAGATCCGGAACCCTGTCCAAGGTCTCTCTGTAACAGAATCATCGGAATCAACCACAATAACATCTGCCCCAGCTAAACATTTTAAGCCCTCCAGCTAGATATATCTTTACCAAGATTAATGTCCTCATGCACAAACGATCTAGATGCTAACACATTACTTGCTAGAGGAAAAACCCTTTAAACTCATGAATAATGGAAAGAGAGAAAGAGGGCTGTACGGTGGAGACCGCCTGGTATGGAGGCTCCAATGCACAGGATCACAAGAGGCTTCAGAGGGTTGAAGACTCAGCCAGCTCCATCACGGGCACAACCCTCCCCACCATCAAGGACATCTTCAAGAGGCGGTGCCTCAAGAAGGTGGCATCCATCACTAAGGACCCTCATCACCCGGGACATGCCCACTTCTCATTACTACCGTGGGGGAAGAGGTACAGGAGCCTGAAGACCCACACTCAACGATTCAGGAAAAGCTTCTTCCCCTCTGCCATCAGATTTCTGAACGGTCCATGAACCCATGAACACTACCTCATTATTCCTTTTTTTGTCCACTATTTATTTATTTCTGTAACTTGGAGTAATTTTATGTCTTTGCACCATATTGCAGCTGCAGAACAACAAGTTTCATGCCATATAAGTCAGTGATAATAAATCTGATTCTGATTCTGATCAGGCTTCCAATCCTGGAATATCTGTCTCTATTTTACGAATACAAATTCCCATTGAGAAGACAAGTATGAAGGAGAAACAAAGGACTACAGATGCTAGAAACTAGATGAAAAAAACAACAGGATGCTGGAGGAACTCAGCGGTCCAGGCAGCATCCGTGGAGAAAAGCAGGCAGTCAACGTTTCGGGTCAGGACTGAAGATAGGAAAAGGGGAAGACCAATATACAGGAGGGAAAAGCAGAGCAGTGATAGGTGGACAAAAGAGGGGAGGCGGGGTGGGCACAGGGTGGCGATAGGTAGATGCAGGTAAGAGATAGTGACAGAGAGGTGCGGGGGAGGAGGGGAGAGCAGATCCACCGGGGGATGAGTCAAAGGGGTGGAGGCATTGGGGAGGGGAGGGGAGGGGAGGAAAAGGCAAAAAAAAGAGAGATCGGCTAGGAAATGGAAGAAAGGAAGAGGCAAGATCGGTGGGGGGTGGGCGGTGGTTTGGTTTACTTAAAGTGGGAGAATTCAATGTTCATGCTGCTAGGCTGCAAGGTCCCAAGACGGAAAATGAGGTGCTGTTCCTCCAGTTTGAGCTTGGAATTCTCTTGGCAGTGGAGGAGGCCGAGGACTGACATATCAGTGGTGGAACGGGAGGGGGAGTTGAAGTGACCGGCAACGGGGAGATGCAGATCGCGGTTACGGATGGACCGCAGGTGTTCTGCGAAACAGTCACCTAGTCTGCATTTGGTCTCACCAATGTAGAGGAGGCCACACTTGGAGCACTGAATGCAGTAGATGATATTAAGGGAGGTGCAGGTGAATCTCTGTCTCACCTGAAAAGACTGTTTGGGTCCCTGGATGGAGGTGGTGGAGGTGGTGTGGGGGCAGGTGTTGCACCTATGGCGGGGGCAGTGGAAAGTCCCCGGGGTGGGAGCGGGATGGGTGGGGGGGAAGGAGTAAACTAGGGAGTCACAGAGAGAACGGTTCCTGCAAATGGCAGAAAGAGGTGGGGCGGGGAATATATGCTTGGCGGTGGGTTCCCATTGGAAATGGCGGAAGTGGCGGAGAATGATGTGTTGGATATGTAGGTTGGTGGGATGAAATGTGAGGACAAGGGGGACCCTACCCCTGTTGAGTCTGGGAGGGGTGGGGGTGAGAACAGAGGTGCGGGAAATGGCAGAGATCTGGGTGTGAGCTCTCTCACCCACAGTCGTGGGGAAGCCACAGTTAGTAAAGAAGTTGGACACCTCGGATGTCCTGGAGTGGAAAGCCTCATCATAGGAGCAGATGTGGCGGAGGTGAAGAGATTGAGAGAAAGGGAGAGCATCCTTGCAGGAGACAGGGTGGGAGGAGCTGTAATCACTGCCCCCGCCATAGGGGCAACACCTACCCCTACACCACCTCCACCACCTCCATCCAGGGACCCAAACAGTCCTTTCAGGTGAGACAGAGATTCACCTGCACCTCCCTTAGTATCATCTACTACATTCGGTGCTCCAACTGTGGCCTCCTCTACATTGGCGAGACCAAGCGCAGACTCGGTGACTGTTTTGTAGAACACCTGCGCTCTGTCCGTAACCACGATCTGCATCTCCCCGTTGCCGGTCACTTCAACTCCCCCTCCCACACTATCACTGATACGTCAGTCCTCAGCCTCCTCCACTGCCAGGAGAAGTCCAAGCGCAAACTGGAGGAACAGCTCCTCATTCTCCACCTTGGAACCTTGCAGCCTAACGGCACGAACATTGAGTTCTCCCACTTTAAGTAAACCAATTCCCACCCCCCCTTCCCCACACCCACCCCCCACCTCGCCTCTTTTCTTCCCTTTCCCAGCCTTTTCCTCCCCTCCCCTCATGCCACCTGCCTCCACCCCTTTGACCCATCCCCTGGTGGATCTGCTCTCCCCTCCTCCCCCACACCTGCCTATCACTGTCTCTTACCTGCATCTACCTATCACTACCCTGTGCCCACCCCGCCTCCCCTCTTTTGTCCACCTATCACTGCTCTGCTTTTCCCTCCTGTATATCGGGCTTCCCCTTTTCCTATCTTCAGTCCTGACCCGAAACGTTGACCGCCTGCTTTTCTCCACGGATGCTGCATTTTGCATTTCCATTCACATGTGGACCATAATAATATGTTCCATGTGGCAGATTTTCTACTGTGTGCTGAGGGTTACTTTAGAATAGTATTCATTGTAAGAGAAGGCAATGAAATGGTGCAGTCTTAGATTACTGGACAGGATGATAGCATTGGAAGGAAAGGTGGACAATTTCCTATCAGAAACAACATTTTTATCTGATTGGAAAATTCATTTCAATGTTGATGTTAATTTATCCAGTCACCTGCCTGTCATCTTACACCCCTCCTCAGTCCACCAATCACCTTGGACTCCTTTCTCACCACTCCCCTTCTCCTTGTTATAGCGGCCATCTCCGCTCTCCACTCTCAGTCCTGACACAGGGTTTTGACCCGAAACGTTGACAGTTACTTTCCTCCCTACAGATGCTGCTCGACTTGCTGAGTCCCTCCAGCAGATAGTTTGTTGCTCAACTTATCCAGTGCTTACTGTGAAACAGCTACTGTGGCAACCGCAAAGTTTCAAAAGCAAAGTTTGTGTCGTTATCAAAGCAAATACGAGGGGAGGGAAGAACAGGAAGAAGTCATCAGTTCTGATGAAGGGTCTCCAATCTTAAATGTTGACTCTGTTTCTCTTCCCACAGATGCAGCCTGACCTGCTGAGTGTTCCCAGCATCGTCTATGTTTTAGATTTCCAACGTCTCCAGTTTTTTTTTTATTTTCACTTAACTGTTGAATTATTATTGTTGTGAGAATTGGAATTGCTGTATTTTGTCAATCACTATCTTCATATAGCTCTCATTCATTGAGACCAACTCAGTAATCTAAATTCCTGAAAGAGTTGTGTCTTTAAAGACCAACAAAAGATAGACACTGGATCAGGTATCTTAAGTTAAGAAAACTGAAAACTCTTGTGAAATCCAATCCCAGCACTACTTAAGGATAAAAGAGCAGTCTGTGAATTTGTGTTGTGTTTCGAAATCCCAGAGAACAAAACCCATTGATGTAGAGAGTGATATGACTCATTAAGGATTGAGTTAATTAAGAACTCTATCAGTTGCAACATTAGACTTTCAATTATGGAGAAGGATGTGTGGAAATTTACAGATCGCTCTGTTGGTCCAGTTTCTTGAGGCATTTTCAGAACTGTTTGTACCATCTACAGGACGCACTGCAGCAACTCACCAAGGGTCCTTAGACAGCACCTTCCAAACCCACCACCTCTACCAGCTAGAAGGACAAGGGCAGCAAAATCACAGAGAACACCACCCCCTGGAAGTTGCCCTCCGAGCCACACACCATCCTGACTTGGAAACATATCACCATTCCTTCCCCGTCATGGGAGAAAGAGGAAGATGTGAATGGTGGGGATCAGAAGTGTGGGAACTAGAAGAGGTTCGGGTGAGGGCTCCATCAACCACTGATGTCTTCTTCTCAGATCCTTGATGCTCCATTGAGAGGGTACCAGCCACACTGGGCTCCACCTGAAAAATTAATACCAATCTTTTGTCACTTCCCTATCCTAGTGACACCCAGACAATCAACAAGGAACATTGGATCAACAAGATGAATATTAACCAGACTTAAGGACAGCTTCTACCCCACTGTGATAAGACTATTGAACGGTTCCCTTATACAATGAGATGGACCATGACCTCACGATCTACCTTGTTGTGACCTTGCACCTTATTGCACTGCACTTTCTCTGTAGCTGTGACACTTTACTCTGTACTGTTGTTGTTTTTACCTGTACTGCATCAATGCACTCTGTACTAACTCAGTGTAACTGCACTGTGTAATGAATTGACCTGTATGATCGGTTTGTAAGACAAGTTTTTCACTGTACCTCGGTACAAGTGACAATAATAAACCAATACCACAATAATAATAAACCAATACCAATATTTATATATAAGGAAGGAGAAAGGGGGCGGAGATCCAGAGTTTTGAAGTCCTTGGAGAGAATGCTAAAGTTAAGATAATTTCTTCACTGAGGGTTTGCACTGTATCCATGCAGTGCAATAGTGCCCCCATTACCAATGTGAAGTTCTTGTAGCTAACTGCTGAACCTACTCTTAGTCTGTTGTATAGACCCCAGTGACAGAGATTGACTGCACGTAGACTTTTCCCTGTCTGGGAATCTATTCCACAGCATGTCACGTTGAAGCCAAATGGGCAGACTGCAGGGTACGTGGTGAGGAACTTCAACACAGAAAGACTGAAGGAACAAGAAGAGCCAACTAGTGTTCTTGGAGAAACACGTGAGTGTTGTTGCTGGGTGAGGACAGAATCGGCTGCGATGGGTTCCAATACCGTTGGAGCTCACAGACAGATCCAAAATTACAAACCAAAGACCACCAGTATCTAGGACAGTGCTTCAGCTCAAATCCATGCCTTCCGGGAAGCCAGAAATCAATTCAAATTTTGACGTTATAGAAATGTTTAAAATCATGCGAGGCCTAGATACGGTGGATGATAACAGTCTTTCCCTCTTATTCCTCATTATTCCTCTTTTGCACTATTTATTTTCTTTTGTTACTTATAGTAATTTTTATGTCTTGCACTGTACTGCTGCTGCAAAACAACACATTTCACGACATACGACATGATAATAAACCTGATTCTGATTCTGATTATCCCCAGGGTAGGGGAGTCCTAAACTGGGGGGCATAGGTTTAGGGTGAGAGGGGAAAGATTTAAAAGGGACCTGAACTGCACATTTTTCACGCAGAGGGTGGTGAGTGTATGGAACGAGCTGCCAGAGGAAGTGGGTGAGGCAGGTACAAGAGTACCATTTAAAAAGCACTTGGATAGGTACATGGAGGGACGGGGCTTGGAGGGATATGGGTCGAACGCAGGAAATTGGGACTAGCTGGGTGGGCACCGTGGTCGGCATGGACTGGTTGGGCCGAAGGGCCTGTATCCGTGCTGTATTGCTCAAGAACTCTAAATAAATATTTAACTGCTGCGATGTTAATTCATCCCACATTTTAATATGTAAATAAGTGGGAATGAGAAGAGAATATTTGATTTTTATAGACCCAGCAACGCAATAGATATGTAAAGGTGTGTGCTACTCTGTGTAGAAATTGAAATAAGTGGAAGGTCCCTTCAAAACTATGAAAGAAAACTTGCAAGTAACAGTTACTTTATTTTCACAAAATTAGAAACCAAAATCACCCTGAAATAGAACATCAGCTACACTTTAGGCAGTCTCAAGACAATTGATATAACTTTCTTAGTCAAATGTAAATCTGCTACTTTCAGGTTAATTTCAATAAATTCTGCTTTCAGTCAAAATCAAAATCCTTTTCCTGCTAATGCAGTTATGGTGCCTTAATTGGTACTGTCGCACATGATTTGGATAAAACATTCGGCCTATTGAAACAATTTCAGTCTCAAGGGGAACTGCAACTCTTTAGATGGCTTCATCAATGATCTGTCTCATATCCAAAGGGCTGAATTGGCTCCCTCCAAGTTGTATTATCTACAATAATCTGCTACTATCAATCCAAGCCTTATTTGACCAGTTATTTCTTAAATTCTTTGGCAAGCTACAACTGCAAGAAAGTTAACAAAAATGATCAGGAAGAACAAATTGTTTTATGACTGGTTGATGGTTCTAATGATCCAGTTACGGAACCTGGCCACAGCTGTATATACCCCAGGATAAATCCCGTCTCCACAAAGCTTGCCCCAGGATACTATCCCGTATATTCTGCCTTTACAAACCAAAGGACCACCAGAATCCCCCTGTTAAAAAGAAATAGAATACCAGAGATGAGTTAATAGGCAGGACCCTGGGCAGACATTAGAAAGTAACAAACACACAATGGGCAGAAGTTACTGCCCTCACTCGTCACTGGTGAATGTGCCAAGAGTAGACCTCCTTTTGCAGATCCCCTGATCCCAACTTGCAGCCTCCTGCACACAGCGAGGAGAGACCTCAGGGTCTTACATGGTCATGTAGGCAAGGGAGCAGACGTTTAACAAGCTCCCCCATAACAAGCTGTGCTTGCCTACTGTCAAGAACACTGAATGTTCCTGGCTTTCAAAAATATTAAAGAACCATTGGAAATCAATTCAACTGTGGAAGCTCAGTCACTGAGTTCATTTAAAACAGAGATCGATAGAGTTCTGGGTATCAAGGGAAGCGAGGGTTTTAGGGATAGTGCTGGAAAATGACTCTGAGGTAGCAGATTAGCCATAATCTCAATGAACAATGTTGTGCAGACTTGAAGGGATGCGTGGCCTACTCCTGTTCCTATTTCTTATGCTCTTTTGTTCTTCATTACATTTTTATAAACGTAACTTTCTTAAATTAAAATACTTTTAAAGCAGCTAAACGCAATGGCGACGAATTCAACAGCATGCTCACCCTCACAGCCACTCCTCTCTCGTCAGTGGGTTCACTGTTCCCGTACCAGGTCTAACCTGGTGCAGGTCCCCAGCATAAGTTCTGGGAAGTTGAGCAAGCACATGGACATACAGGAGACTGCAGATGCTGGAATCTAGAGCAACAAACAACCTGCCAGAGGAACTCAGCGGGTCGAGCAGCATCTGTGGGGGGAAAGGAACCGTCGACATTTTGGGTCATAACCCTGGATCAAGTCCTGATATAGGGCTTCAACCCAAAATGTCGACAATTCCTTTCCCTCCACAGATGCTGCTCGACCCGCTGAGTTCCTCTGGCAGGTTGTGTGTGAGCAAGCTTGTTGTCTGCCACTGGACTCTGGATGGAGTGTTATGTTGGACTGCAGCAGACAGTCAGTGGTGGACCTCATCCCGGACTGAGAAATCCTGACACTTTGCAGCAGGTTTGGGGCAGTAGTGTTCAGAAATCATTTCCAAGTTTTTAATCAACTGCAAATGTAGCAGCAGTAATATATTTATTGTCCTAAGAAATTGGCTAAATACATTGATGAATCAAAGTCACTCCTATCTATTCAAAAGCCTGCAAATTTTGATAATTATATCTGGCAACAGAAGTGAATTATAATTTGAAAAGTTGAATGTTATTGCACATATCACTCTAGAAAACCAATTTTAGGTGAATTGAACCATTGCTGTTTTTAACACCAACACCCAGGAAAAGATTTGTGAATGTGGATATTTGAAACAGCATTTAGAGATTTTAAGGATGCATGCAGTTCCCGATGGGACCAGGCTCAATTCAACGCAGATACAGGCACTCCGCTTAGCAGAGGTCAGAGAATGGCATCCGCTCTTAAAGACATACTCCCCATGAGAGCAGCAAGCCACATTGTGGCTGTCATAGGGAAGACAGGTGCGGTGAGGGAGAGGGAGACAGCCTTTAGATCTCCAGTCCCGTTAGGGAGATGAATTCTGGCGTGGGATCCTATTGCCGGAGTTAGGGGTGTCTGAAGCCAATAGCCAACACAAGAAGAACTTGGCAAGAGGTGCCTACAATTCTCTCCTCCGTGTGTGAGAATCCCCATTCAGTCGATGGTGCCTTGCAAATACAACAATTTGAACTAAACATCACTGAAAACAGCTGGTAGCAAGACATTCCAGAATTGGGATCAAATAGGATAATTGATCCTTTAAATTGCCCCTATTGTGTAGGTGAGTGGTAGAATCCAGGGGGAGTTGATGGGTATGTGGGGATAATAAAATGGGATTAGCATAAATGTCTGGTTGATAGCTGGCACAGACTCAGTGGGCTGAAGGGCCTGTTTCCATGCTGTATGACTCTGTGACCTTGCATCAGTGCTGCTGTTAATGAACCGGTAACTTTAACTGATGAAAGTGTAACCACCAGGAATTGAAATTTAGCTAATTAACTAAATCTGGAATTAGAGGTTACTGTCAGTCAAGATGACCAAATGTCAATCAGGTTACTCCAAAAACTCATCTGATTTACATATTCCATTCAGGGAAGGAGAGCTGCCATCCTTATCCAGCTGAGTCTAGATGTGACTCCAGACCCACAGCAGGAAGTGTGAAGTGGTCCAGCCAGTTACACAGGTCAGGGCATTTTGTGAAGGTAAATAAGTGCTGGTCTCACCAGCAGCACCCACACCCTGGGAATGAATAAAGCAGCAACACTTTACATTTTAATTTTAACTGATGCCTTAATGCTAAAGGTATCTGTACCTGGCAGGAATCTTTGCCTCCTGTTTTGAACCCAGCACAGATCATGTTGGCAGTGATGTTCCCATTGTATGAATCAGTGCGGTTACACTGTGAATTGGACACGATGGGCAGTCTAACTGCCCTCAACTTCCTTGGCATGAACTTTCCATTAGGACTGATGAAACCCCATCCTGACACTCGACATAATGTGTCTGCTTCCAGTGACGATCTTCGACGAGGCAAAGGTACAATGCCCACAAAATAATTCAACCTGGCAGGTCGTGACAGCTGTTGAAGAGACAGGACAGACTGTGGTCAGTAAGCAACATCGTGCTTAGCTGGTGTTAGTGATAGAAGTGGGTGTGTGCACACACGTGTGTGTGTGCGTGTGTGTGTGTGTGTGTGAATGTCTGTTCAACAGCGAAAACAATTCATAAGGTATCTTTAAACAACTAAACCTTTCAAGATGCTTCACAAGAATGTTACAAACAACATTTGACATTGAGCCATATGAAGTGTGTTCAAAAGGCAGGAGGACAGGTACATGGGTGTAAAGGTTTGGAGGGATCTGGGTCAAACACAGGCGAATGGGACTGGCTTAGATGGGAATCTTGGTCGGCATGGACCAGTTGGGCTGAAGGGCCTGTTTCTGTGCTCTGTGACTCTGTGCCTCTATATACCACACAGCTTCCCCTTGTTCTTGCTTAGACAAAGAATAAAGCAAAAATATACCATAATTTACAGATTTTACGAATTTAATCAAGTTTCCAACCCCTCTGCGATCTTCGAGTGGTGCTGGTGTTACTGTGTTGACGACACAAATTCAGCAGGGATTGTTGAGGTGTTTTCCATCTCTGAGTGAGACAACATCAAGAACACCAGACAGAGCGTCCTCATGAATGACCGCTGGACTCGATTCAAAAACATCTTCAGTCTGGCCGTCTTCTTTACTATTCTCCCGGGAATCGTTCACAAGGATTAAGTGGTCAATGTAGACTTTTCAAAATCTCTCTCTAATTTTCACAAAATAGTTTTGAGACAGGTATACGTGCATTATTTCCCCAATGTACCGTCACCTTATCTCCAATCTGCCAGGAGACCTCAGTACACAAACTGTTGTACAGGCCGGACCTCTTCTGTGGTTTGTGGCACCAAGTACTGTTCTGGTTTTAATCACCTTCCTTTCCAAATTGGTCGGATGAGACTCAACCTCATTCTGAATCTTCTATTCATCAAAGCTTCAGCAGGATTTCAACCTGTTATGAGTGTGGTATTTTTCACCCGGAGTGTACCCTGTGGTGAAGTGATGGTGGTGCCCTGTGGCTTGGGAAAAATGCTGCAAGTCTATGTTTATGGATAGCTCGATTAGGCTTCCACAGCCAATGTCTGCTTTACCAGCTGGAGGTACCTTCCAGCTTCCCCACTTGAAATGCATTGGTAAGGAGAAGTCGGGTCATACTCCACTGGTCTCTCTGAATTATTCAGGCTGAAATGATCTAAACTGTGGATCATTACCTGATACAACTTCTTCAGGAAGTCCGTGTGTGGCAATCTGGCATGCACTGGGCATTCACACTACCCCACGTTGCTTTAATTCTAACCACTTCAAATTAACATTGAGATGTTCAGCCCATTATCACATTAATCCCTATGGGCCTACTGAGATGGTCTTCTCCTGATATCAGTTACCAGCTACCAGTTGTGTCTTCTGTGTCTTTGTTGAGGCCAAGTCAATAGATAAATCCTCCAACCATTGCCTTCATATTCATTACATACAAATGTTCAGCCTGGTGTTCTCTGTCATATTCATTTGTAGCTCCATCACCCATGTCTCCAAGTTGTACAGCCCTGGTTGCAGACAATTTAGAGTGAAATATTTTTTTCAGGATGAGGGGAGACCTGATAGAAGATTGTGACAGACATAGATAGAGTAGACAGTCAGAATTCCCAGGGTCAAAATGTCTAACACTAGAGGGCATGCATTGAAGGTGAGAGGGGGTAAGTTCAAAGGAGATGTGCGGGGCTAGTTTTTTTACACAGAGAGCGGTGGGTGCCTGGAATGTGCTGCCAGGGGTGGTGGTGGAGGCAGATACGATAGAGGCATTTAAGAGGCTCTTAGACAGTCACATGAATGAACAGAGAATGGAGGGATGTGGACATTGTGTAGGCAGAAGGGATTAGTTTAGGTAGGCATTTAATTACTAGTTTAATTAGTTCAGCACAACATTGTGGGCCGAAGGGCCTGTTCCTGTGCTGTACTGTTCTATGTTCTATTTTCGTGTCTTCACCTGTGTCTGAATCAGTCCATCCACTTAACATGTGTCCATGTACCTGCTGCAAAACAGGATCTTTAAGCGTAACTCCTTCAACTTCTCTGCTGTGATGGAAATCATCTAACCTCACTTGCAGAGTAAACACTTTGTTTTCAACTTTCACTGTGGCTTCTTCATTAGGTTGTCTCAATAAGGCATCCACTGTGGCTCTGCACACAATGTGGTGACCACAGAGGGACAAGGAATGGCCCAACCCTCCATGGTTGAAGCCCTCATCATGGGAGTGGCATATTTCAGTCCCAGAATGGCCAGCAGTGGCTTGTGGTCTGTAACTGGTGTGACTGGTCTTTTCCAGCAAGAAACTATGAAACCTTGTAACTCTAAATATTATCGCCAAGGCATCTCAATCTGAGCACATCTGACCTGTCCTAGTCAAATCACGTGGATGCCACAACCAAGAAAGCTCATCAGCGCCTCTACTTCCTCAGGAAGCTAACAAAATTTGGCATGTCCCCTTTGACACTCGCCAACTTTTATCGATGCACCATAGAAAGCATCCTATCCGGATGCATCATGGCTTGGTACAGCAACTGCTCTGCCCAGGACCACAAGAAACTGCAGAGAGTTGTGGACACAGCCCAGTGCATCACGGAAACCAGCCTCCCCTCCATGGACTCTGTCTTTACCTCTCGCTGCCTTGGTGTAGCAGCCAGCATAATCAAAGACCCCACCCACCCGGGTCATTCTCTCTTCTCTCCTCTCCCATCAGACAGAAGATACAGGAGCCTGAGGGCACGTACCACCAGGCTCAAGGACAGCTTCTATTCCACTGTGATAAGACTATTGAACGGTTCCCTTATACGATGAGATGGACTCTGACCTTGTTGTGACCTTGCACATTATTGTCTACCTGCTCTGCACTTCCCTGTAGCTGTGACACTTTACTCTGTACTGTTATTTTTACCTGTACTACATCAATGCACTCTGTACTAACTCAATGTAACTGCACTGTGTAATGAATTGACCTGTACAATTGGTATGCAAGACAAGTTTTTCACTGTACCTCAGTACACGTGACAATAATGAACCAATACCAATACCAATACCTTTCCTCCCATTTTTGGTGAGTGACGTGTAGGCAACACCTTCATCCCCACTGTCCTATGAGGGCCTTGCCTTTCTCCTCAGCTGCCTTCAACCCATTTTATCTACTGTCAAAAGCAAATAAATTATCTGTGGTTGCACACTGACACACTTGCTTTCTTTTTAAGTTTTGCATTATGTTGATGCAAGTTTCTAAACACTTCAAGTACCTGAAAGCTTCCTCGGTGTGGCTGTTGCAATTAGAATGTCACCCCGGTCAAACCACAAGTACTGGGTCCTAAAACCATCTCATTCATTGTCGCATGGAAGCATTTAGGTGATGATTTTATCCCATAAGGTAGGTTAGTAAAGAAATACTGTCCCTGACGGAGATTCATTGTAAAAGACTGTTGACTCACACAGGGCATTAGTGTTAGATGGATCCAGTTCAGTGAAAGCTCTTCTTCCTGCCAATTCAGCAGACAGGTCATGCAATTTGGGCAGAGGTTATCACTCACCATCCACTGCTTCAGTTGTGGTCTCTTCACAATCTCCGTAGAGTTGGAGAGTCTTATCAGCTGAAGGTACCACCAGGAGGCTGTCACCTGACCCACTTCCACATGTTCCATGCCATTCAGCATCTTTTCCTACCTGAGTTTTCAGTAGGGATCAGATTGCCATGGCATTTAATTTTATATCTATCAGTTTGTTGCTCCTTGATGCCGAGGACGGAATAGGTTGACGAGTTTTGACCAGAGGCCCTGTATAACCCTTGAAGGCAGCCAATGGGATTAAGCCACCAGAGCCAAAGGACACAGCAAGGCCTCAGCATCGGCACCTGACACCGTGTCTTTCCCTTGCCCCCACTGTCCCTGAGAGTGCAGCTCCAGGGCTGGTCTTGCCAGCCACAAACGGGCTCTCCGACAAAGAGTGGACAAATGACACCATCAAACTCGATGGTCAGTCGACGATATGAACTTTATGCTCCTTGATGCCTGAATGCAAATGTTCCACAAGCTTATTTAAACTGATCTGTGACATGTTCATATTCAGTACACTTCCCTAGTCCATTCCCAGCTCTTCCAACCAATCTCTCCCTACCAGAGCCAGTCTGTTGACATCATCAGCGGTGTAATCAGTGGCCTTGCCTTTTGCACATTATGGAGAGTTACACTTTCTATTTACCCTATAATCCTCTGGACATCACCAGTAAATTTTCTCATTTTTGATATGCTTTTTGTTGATGGCAACTTCTTGAACTCCCAAGTCATGATAGAACAAGTTGCAGCTGTGACAATATTCATGCTGATATCTTGATTATTAATCTTTGACTTTGAAATTGCCAGTTGTATCTTATCACCACCAGCAGTGAATGTGTTATTTAAGTTGCAGTCCTCCCTTTGCTCCTCCTCCTCAATGTTGTGTAAACCTCTCTTCTGTTTTAATTGTTGCCCCTCTGTCAGGACACATCTTGACAGCTGCTGCTTTGTTCTGCATACAGAGACTCTGATTTCTGCAGCTAAAGCATTTGCTGTCCTGATCAGATGCATTTAGTTCTGGGATTGCCACTGCAGAAGATGCAGACTTTCCTACCAGACCTTCATTTCACCTAGGCTCACGTGCCCAGTCTCGATGTTGGAGGTCCCACCAATGGTCACCTATGTACCATTTTTACATTAACGTTTTCTGCTGGCTGAAACTCTTGGCCATTTTAGAGGTTGTTTCCTGAGGGAGGGAGTTCCATAACCTCGGCTCACTGAAGGCACAACTGTCATTGGGGGGCCAACTAAACACAAGGATAATTAAGAAGACAAATGTAAAACTGCAGAGACATTTCAGAGGAGATTGCAGCGAAGAGGAGCAGAAAACATGGAGGAACTGGTAAAGAAGGACGAGAATTTGAAAATCAAGGCATTATTTAACAAGGAGCCCAGTCCATCATGGGCACAGTCCTCCCCACCACTGACAGCATCTACAGGAGCTGCTGCCTCGGGAAGGCGGCATCTATCATCAAGGTTGGTTCAAGAACCTGATGGTTGTGGGAAAGTAGCTGTTCCTGAACCTGATGGTGTGGGACGTCATGCCCTCTTCTTGCTGCTACTGTCAGGCAGGAGGTACAGAAGCCTGAAGTCCCACATCACCAGGTTCAGGAACAGCTACTTCCCTTCAACCATCAGGTTCTTGAACCAACCTGCACAACCCTAACCTTACCTCAGCAACAGAACACTATGGACCCCCTCTTGCATTGCCATGGACTTGTCTTCAATTGTATCTTTTTTTTTGCACTAAGGTCTTACTTTTGCACTGTCTGGTATAATTTTATGAATAATTCATGTATAATTTATGGTCTGTGTGTTGTCTGTACCTACGTGCCTGTGATGCTGCTGCAAGCAAGTTTTTCATAGTAACTGTACCTCACCGTAGTTGTGCACATGACAATAAACTCGACTTGACTTTGGTCTGGCACGGTCGTGTAGCGGTTAGCGTAACACTATTACAGGTTCGACTCCAGCCACTGTCTGTGAGGAGTTTATACACTCTCCCTGTGTCTGCGTGGGTTTCCTCCGGGTGCTCCGGTTTCCTCCCACATTCCAAAGAGGTACGGGTTAGGAAGTTGCAGGCGTGCCGTGTTGGCGCCGGAAGCGTGGCGACACTTGCGGGCTGCCCTCAGAACACTCTACGCAAAAGAAGCATTTCACTGTGTGTTTCGATGTACATGTGACTAATAAAGAGATCTTATCTTATCAACTTGACGTTTAGGTCATCAAGTAGGTGAGCAATGGGTGAAGGGAGCTTTGTCAGAGCTCAGATGCAGAGCAGCAGAGTTTCAGATGACCAGAGAGGTTGGAACAAGATAGTCGGTGTTGGCCCTTCTGACTCACTTTTATCATGGAACAGATTTCCACCAAGGTGAGTTGCAGAACTTGGTCAAGAGCTAAGAACAACTTAAGAGGTGTACGATATGGCTAATATTCCAGTCCAGGACACAAACATCTCACACTCCGCAACACAAGAGATGGTTTGGAGGATCCTAAATGCAACCTTCACACTGAGGGGAGCTCACGGTTTCCCATTTCGTGCAGATGTTTTTCATCTACTTCCGATCTCCTCCAGTGGAAGCAGGGGTGTGGATCTGCTGGTGGAAGCTGCCCCTCAGCCCTTTGCCCAGAGGCAACCTGCATCTGTAGGCCTGGATACGAAGCACTAGCAAAGCTCTGGCCCAGGGAAGAGGGAGCATCAAAGCCAAGCAGAGTCCAATACAGGGTCCAGCTCCTCCGTCACTGGAGCCACCAATCACCATGGGAGCGCAGGAAACTATAACTTAACGACTGCCAACATTGTCTCCCAGCTGATGGTGTCATTAATGGTCATAAGAGACCAGAATCGCACGAACCAAGTTTTTGTCAATGGTTTACAAGGTGTGAGCCAACTGAAATCAAATCAAACTATGTTATTAGCTTACTTGACATGAAACTGTCCAGACAGAAAAAATGACAAATAAAAACAGCAGGTTTGGCATTTGCATATTGTCACTATAACTGTGTGGGATTCCTCCTGCGTGGGATTCCTCAGGAGCTTTGATTTCCTTCCACATCCCAAAGAATTTCAGGAGGATAAAAAGCTGCTGGTTAATGTTAATTGGGTGCCGTGTATCACCCAGAGTGTGGATGGATGGTTGGAAAACAGGGCTGATGTTTGAAGTGGAATTGATGGGTATGTGAGAGGGAACTGATTACAGGAAAATGGAGGGGTAGCAGATTTGATAGGATTGCACTGTGAGCCAGCATAGACTTGATGGGCCAGATGGCCTCCTTCTTTGATGTAAGGAAATACCTCAGATTATTTTACATTGTTCTAACCAGGGATATTGCACAATGCCGTATATATGTCGGGTATATTGGTCCTCTGGCACTCACTTGCTTTCACAGCCATTGGATACTTTTGCCCGACCAGCGACCAATAAGTTATTGTATTTAACTCAGACAGTGGGCATCCTTGATTTGAACAAAGGCAAGTAGGAGGCATCCTCCGAAGGCAGTGCCATCTTGTCAAGAGGTTTCCTTACGCCCTTAGAAGCAACAGCTGGTGAGTGAAACTATATTTTGTGATGGCTTTTACCTTTGGTTTGGAACACGCAGTGCACTCAAAATATTTTGAGTGTTTACTTATCTTGCGTATTTGTCAGTGGAGATATTTCAAATCCAAATTAGGATTTAAACAAATAATTAAATAATCTCACTAAGTGGATTTTCCAGCCAGCTGTATCCAAATGACATTATTAATTTTAATTATTAATGAAAAGTGAAATGGATCTTTGGCTCAGCTTAAGAAATCCCCTCAAACAACACACAGAGGAAAAGGGAGGTGATCCTGGCTTTGGGCAGTTGTCCTTGGCTCTGTGAACTTTTCTACAGACATTAAGACACAAGTTAAGAACCCTTCAATTTTAAACACTGAATCCAGGGTTGTACAGTACAGAAACTTGGCGGAGTTACTTGCTGAAAAGGCCATTTCAGTGGGGAAAACATATTATGCAGCTGTAGGGATTGATTACACTCTAAATGGGTCAGCAGAACTGGTTACGTGTTCTTTCATCTTTTGAGAATATTGTGGATGTTTTGCAAGCTGGCCCACTGCAAAGTCATGTTTACTTACAAAATCACTGCCTGGTTAATGATGCATTAAGATCCACTTATCCAGTTGTACGTACAATTTGTGGATTCTTGCAATAGAACACCCTGAAGATGACTGAACAGTGCACAACATTAAAGGAAAATGATTTTTTAGATATTTTTGTGACAGATACATTAATAAATAAGAACCTTTAACTTTGCATGGTTTGGTCTATAGCTGAGAAGACACGGGTGTCATTTGCAGTTTAACAATTCAACGTTTAGGGGTTTCCACAAGCAAAAATTTACCTTAATCAACATGATGTCAGAATCTTTGCTCTCTGGGTCATATCGAGGATGGGGAATCATCTTAGATGGGCAAAACATTTGTTCGGTCCCTTCATATCTGGTTATTGAGTGCTCCCCTGCAATTATCTGCACAGACTCAGCACCTCTGTAATGGAGCAGGAATACACAGCTATGCATTAATGCAGTCTCTTCATTTGTGTGATTGAAAGATGTTTAATACAGAGTTCTACAAACCCAACTTTGCAGTGTGCAGCTGTCAGAACCCATCTTCGGTGGATCAAAGACCCTCCACAGTAATGAATCCCTCCTGGTCTTTTCAGAGACACTTGGTATCTGATGGAATGAGGCAACACTGAATGCCCACCGACAATTCGCCGCTGCCCTAGAATTGAAACAAACTTCCCATTTCAGAATCAGAATCAGGTTTATTATCACTGACATATGTGGTGAAATTTGTTGTTTTGCGGCAGCAGTACAGTGCAAGACGTAAAGACATAAAAATTACTATAAGTCACAAAAATAAATAAATAATGCAAAAGAAAAATAACGAGGTAGTGTTCATGGATCGTATTCTTACAAAACCAGCAGATAAGCTGATTACAGTGCCGTCACACATCAGAAGCTCTCACAGCAGTGGGATATATTGTGATATTGCTCATTATTCCAAACTTGCAGCAATTATATGCATCTGCTCAGAAATGTTTGCTCTTAGAAAGGTAAGCGGCAACTGATCTTCTGCTGTATGTGGCAGCCAACTTCAATTTCTTGACATGACATTAAACATTATACATTTCAGTTAGCAATGTAACAAAGAAATGTAAAAGTTCATGCATTTCCTTCCCAGTTAGAAGTGAACTGCAAGGTAGCAATCAGAGTTTTATACAGTTCTATCAAATCATGAAAGTTCAAAGTTAATCAGCAAACACTCACCATAAGCTGGTGGTAATTTTAAGAAGATCAACAGTATGTAAATGTTGGAGACATTCATTGTGTGTTCTGTGAGAAACAGGGCTGAAACTACCAACTGCTGCTTAATACTGAACTCACTGTCTGGGAGCTGCAAGCAAATTACAGCAGGTCAAGTGCTCTTTTATCCAGTTTCCTCCGACAGCTTCCCTTGTAACATTATATATTGTAATTGGCTTTAAATGGGAATCAGTAAAACTACAACCAAGCACTAACAGCATGGATCAGATTTAGCTGCACGCCTCTATTAGAGGTGAAAGTGATAATGTTTAATTCCACATCAACATATTTTACACTGCTTCTATTTGGCAACAATCCATTTAATTCAGAATGCCAAATGCTTAAAGCAATAGGTTAAACTTTTAAACTTTGCAAAGTAGAGGAGTTTGCAATCAAGGGGTGTATCCCTCTTGCTGGCTGGTTGCATGCACTTATTTGTGGTAGTTGTTTCCAATTGATGAATCTGCATTAAGAAGAGCTTTGACTTTGAACCACACCCATCTCCTGTTACGGAATAAATCAATTTATTTTAAGAACTTTCCAAAGGAAGTTATTTGAAGAGACATGAAATGCATGACTTTTACCTCAGCCAAAAATACAACAACTGCAATACAAATGAAATAAAATCCATTCATTCAGAGACATGCTGTAGACCCTCCTCCCATCTGCAGACAGTGGGGATTTAAAGTGGGTGAATCTCCTTCACTTTCTAACCAATGTGGGTCAAATTGCAATAGAAAAGAGCACAATACATGAGGAAAATTAACTTCAAGGCAACAGAACAGTTACCATGGTAACTTGCTTCTTTACTTGAACTGCAGGCCGTTAGTCAACCTAAGTCTGGAAGTCACACAATAAAGCAGAACATTTTTAGTGAAATGTTGGTTTAATGCAGGCATGACAGCAGCTTCAATTTCTTACTCAACATTGCCAAATTAACACATTTGTACTGATAGCTTTGGCCAGTCTTTTACTGGTATGTCATCCTGGCAGTGCACACACACACACACACACACACACACACACAGACATACACACAAATACACACACACATACAAACACACACTCACACACACATACACACCCAAAAACACACACACACACATACACACCCCTCATATGGATATGCACATGAACACACAAACACACACACACCTCACATGGATACGCACACGAACACACACACACACACACACACACACCTCACATGGATACACACACACACACACACACACACACACACACACACACACCTCACATGGATACGCACACGAACACACACACACACACACACACACCTCACATGGATACGCACATGAACACACACACACACACATACACACACACACAGACACACACACGCACACCTCACATGGATACACACACACACACACACACACACATAGACGTGGACCAATGATCCTGCACACACCCTTTTCTTCAGATCCTTTTGTCTCCTCTTCCCTTAAACCTGCTCCTTTCAGCTCACTGCCCCTTCACTCACATCCTTCCCTCTTTAGCCCTTCTCCTCTCTTTTCTCACAATTCTTCCACTCTCTTCGCTGCCCACTCCGACGCTGACCACTGTTCACTCTCCAGCTGCCAGCCGCTGCTCTCCCCTTTGCCCCGTTACCCGTTGTACTCCCTGCCTCCCTTCCCTGGCAGTGAGGTGCAGCCCCACAAGGTGCAGGGAAGACTCAGCTGAGTCAACCTTCTCCAAACCCGAGGACCAGAACTACAGCCAAACCCAACCTCATGCTTTGCTCAGATGGGCTGTGGTTCATTTTCTAATGGGGCTGACTGGAGAACAAAAAGCTGGGCTAATTCGCCCAGCCTCCCTAGACCACTGCGCAGCTAAACAGATGGAGCCGTCAATTTTGGTATCATCTTCCATAGTGACTGATAGTAACACCTCTTAGCGAGTCCTTGGAGGTGCTCCTGTTGTCAGTGCTTGTGTGAGGTGATTTAATGGTTGGTACAACTAGTAGATCTGTCATCTCACATCTCCTGCAACCTGAGTTCAGTCCTGACCTCCGGTGCTGTCTGTGTGGAGTTTACGCGCTCTCACTGTGACCACGTGGGTTTCCCCCGGGTGCTCCGATTTCCTCCCACACCCCAACAATGGGTGGGTTGGTAGTTTAATTGGCCGCTGTAAATTGTCCCCATTGGGTAGATGAGGGGTTGAATCTGAGAGGAGTTGATGGGAATGTGGAAGGACAAAATAAGATGAGTGTAGGATTGATAGGTGTCGCTGATCCAGTGTGCTGAAGGTCTGTTTCTGTGCTTTATCATCCTGTGACACTAAAATGTACAGTCATCCCCAAAGCACCAGTTAATGACTATGGCCCAGAGTCTCTGCTAGTTGGTAAAGTAACTTAGTGCAAAGTCAACTCATTTGCCATTGGTTCTTGTTTTCCCAGGAGTTGGAGAGCTTGCTGAGAATTTAGCCTTCGTTTCTTCCTCCATGGAGTAATGGACTTGATCACGAAGCTAGGTCACTGGAGTAAATAATAACCCACTATAATTGATAAGAGAGCAGTCTGAAATGTTATATAACAGCTGGCCATGATGTCATTTATTTATCTCTAACACAATGCATAAATATATTTCTATGTAGAAACATTTTTGAAGTGCCAACATACAAGAACTTACAAGAACTGGAATATATTTACATCCTTCCAGAATTCCTCAATTAAACACGTATTTTGCCTTCTTCCATTACGTTTACACCTCAGGAGGTCACTGTGGCATAAAGTCCAGTCGAGTTTACTGTCATGTGCACAAGTATGGTCAGGTACAGACACAATGAAAAACTCTCTTGCAGCAGCATCACAGGCACGTAGGTACAGACAGCACACAGAACATAAATTATACATAAATTACACAGGTCAGTGAAGAGAGAGAGAGATAAAAAGACTGCGCCAAAACAAGACCGTAGTGCAAAAACGAGACACATTCAGAGACGAGTCCACGGCAGTGCAAGAGGTGGTCCGTAGTGTTCCGTTGCTGAGGTAGGGTTAGGGTTGTGCAGGTCGGTTCAAGAACCTGATGGTTGTAGGGAAGTAGCTGTTCCTGAACCTGGTGGTGTGGGACTTCAGGTTTCTGTACCTCCTGCCTGACGGTAACAGTGAGAAGATGACATGACCGGCCGATGTAAAAACTATGTATTAGTACATTTGTAAAAGGTACTAAAGATGGCCTAGAATTTCTTGATGCCTAGAAAGTCCATCAGGACAGCAGAGCATGATGGGCCAACAGGTATTTCCTGGAATGCAGTGCTCAATATTCTGTTGTACATAAGGCCTGAGGCATTGTGACCCAGAGCACATGCCTGGTGTTTTTAATGCGATAAAGGCCTTTCCTCTGCTTGCTCCCCAATGGAGATCGTGGGCTTGGTAGAAAGGGGCTTGGGGGGTGAGAGACCTCAGAGGTGTGAGGGTGGGGAAAGGGTCAGTTGGAGAAGGAATCGGAATCTAGAAGATTAGCTTGCAGCACTGGGAGCGATGAGTCAGCTTACCGGAGCGAGATAGGACGCCTGGATGAGTGGTGCCGTAACAACAGCCCCTCATTCAATGTCAGTAAAACTGAAGAACTGATTGTTAACTTCAGGAAGGGGAAGGAGGGCAAACATGTGCCAGTCTACATTGGAGGATCAGTGGTGGAGAGAGTCAACAGCTTTAAATTCCTGGGTGTTAACATATCGAATGACCTATCTTGGGCCCAGCACATAAATACAATCATAAGGAAGGCATGCCAGCATCTCTGCTTTCCTAGGAGGTTAAGGATGTTTGGCTTGTCACCGAACACTCTAACAAACTTCTGCAGATGTACTGGTGAATGTATCCTGACTGGTTGCATCACGGTCTGGTACGGCAATTCGAATGAGCAGGAATGTAAGAAGCTGCAGAGAGTAGTGGACTCAGCCCAATACATCACGGGCACATCCCTCCCCACCATCGGGAGTATCTACAAGAGGTGCTGCCTCAAGAAGGCAACATCCATCATCAAAGATCCCCACATCCGGACCATGCCATCTTCTCACAGCTCCCATCGGGCAGGAGGTACAGAAGCCTGAAGTCCCACACCACCAGGTTCAGGAACAGCTTCTTCCTTTCAACCATTCGGTTCTTGAACCAACCACTACCTCAGTATAGCAACACTATGACCAATTTGCACTACAATGGACTTTTTTTGTTCTAATTGTGTAAAATTATACAATTTCTTGTATAATTTTATATAATTTATGTGTTTCTTGTGAATGTTGTGTCTCTAATTCTAAGTGCCTGTGATGCTGCTGCAAGTAAGTTTTTCATTGCACCTGTGCACACATGTACTTGTGCATGTGACAATAAACTCGACTTTGACGACTCGATATTGGAGCAACTGCTGGGTGGCAGGTTGAAGTTGTGGTGGGGAAGGGGTTGGGTGGGTGCAAGGCCAAGGGATCTCACTTAAAGGGCACTCTCCTGAAAGTTACTCCTCCCATCAGATTCCACACGCTGGAACCCAACCTCTTGAACTTCACTTGGTTTGTGAAGGTGGCCGCTGTACGAATCGCTCTCGCTGTTTTCAGATCCATCCCATGCCAGTGAAAATCATGGAAGTGACATCCGGCTGTGCATTACGTACTGCTGGATTATGTGATGTCTGCCTGGACTCTTCTGTGCATTCATGAGTCATAAGGAAAGAAGGGAACTTGGAAGGAAGCTCATGCGATCAGCCCTCAGTTGCTGCTTTTCCAAAGACCTTCTATGGAGTAGGGCACATAAGCATCGCACTGCATGACAGAATTCTAGGTCCCAGCCTACTATACACCTTATTTTTTTCAGGAGTAATACAATGGAATTAGATTCTCTGCTTCGCACTTGAGGATAAAGGACGTAACTCTAGAATTAGTTCAGAAAATTGTACATTTATGAGGGTCCAATTGAGTTCCTTTAGCCCTCAGGCTATCCTGCCCAGAGCGGGAACAATAGGATTACCCTGGTAATGCTACAGTGTAATGTTACAGGCATATATAATGGTGTAAGTGTGAAACTTGTCAGTTAGCTATCAAGGCGGATCAAAGAGTGCTCACTGGTTGGTCGTAGGAGTATCATCCTTTCCTTGAGGTACGTCTAACTCATGGGAAAACATAATCGTGATTTTAATGGAGATTAATTTAATATAGTTGTGTTATAGAAGCAGACACCAGAACACAGTAAAGAACTCTGGCTTGGGATAAGTCACTCTGCTCTCTTTATGGTTTTTGCTTTTGCTACATTTGAAGGGATTTGTTGGGATCCACAATACTCAAAGCTGAAATGCTTCTAACGGTTAACCACTGAGTACAAACTAGAGTTTTAAAATTCTGTGTGGGGACCAAGTACGCAAGTTTTACTTGATCTTATTTTTATTAACGTAAGTTTTAATACAATGCCAATCTTCCTTCCTCTATTCCTCTGTTGAAGTTGGACATTTCCTGCTGAGCAGCCGGATCTCCTCCTCGGGGTTTTCACACTGAGTTGAGGCAGGCTTTTCTCCAATCTGGGGCAAATGCCCCATTCTCACACCAAGTCACCGGGTAGAGAGCAAGAGCAGGGCTTAACAGATGAAATAATATTCCAGTGTTAGTGTCCCATTTCATCAAGGTCACACAGGTTGGTAACGCTCAGCCGCTGATGAGAGATGAAGATGAAGTTTAGATGAAATCTAGATGAAGTTGTTGAGCTACTGAGAAAGCTTGAGGTGTAAGTGTCTAAACGTTTCTGTTCTGTGTTTGTTACAGATACCACACAATGGGAACTCTTATATACGTGAAGATTCTGGTGTTAATGGGTATTGCACAAGGTAAAGTGAAGATCAACTTACCATTGCCTGTGATATGAAAATGCTTGGCAGAACTTGGTTATTATTTTTTGATAATTTCAACAGAAAAAAATCATATTTAATTTTAGGCACTTATTTTGATTTTTATTGATTATATCCAGATCTGCCCAAAATTCAAGGTGCATGGGCAAACGATTTATCAATCACAATACCAATCAATAAACTGCTTTAATTGATTGCGTTCATTTGGCAGTAATGTTACATTGACAAGAAAGAGGAAATGAAAAAATGCAAAAGATCTTGAATCCTTTGATAGTTACTAGAGGGCACACATTAAATGAATTCCAGCTGTTTACAAAGGAATATGTTTTTGGTGATCTGTGAGTGAGAGGTAAAATCAGTAAATATCTAACTCTGCCAAGCCTGGGGTGGAAGGCATATCTTGGAGTTACTACAAGCACCAAGTTACAAAGGTGAAGCTTATAAGATTTCACTCCCACTCTTGTTTTCTCATAGTACAACATATGCTTTGCCTGGATCATTTAAAGCTTTAGATTGTTGGCCTTAAGACACTCACTCCCATTGCAATCTACAAAGTCAACATCTATTCCCTCTTTCCAGAAATGTATTGATTGTTGTTTTTAAACCTGAATTATAAAAGCCCTTGGCAGCTGAACAGGACACTGCAGTCAGGGAGAGTGTTCCCAGATACTGGGCCTCCCCAGTTTACAAACGTCCGACTTATGTGCAGCCCCTACATTCGAGTGAGTGTCTGGGAGACCGGCAGGATGGATTTGCGGGCTGCTGTGGGGCTACAGGTATCTTCTACCATATGGGAACTCGGTACAGAGCAATATCTGAATGCTTGAATTAAATGCCCCTGGTTTAACTACACCTTGCCCTTGGTTGGCCTGTGTTTTTATTTAAATATATTTCCAGGCTACTGCATACCTGGCTTGCAAACTGTTGGGATTGCAAACAGTTGTCAGGAACAGACCCCTGTCGTAACCTGGGGAAGACGCGTGTGCATCAGGGCAGAGCAGT
Organism: Pristis pectinata; assembly: GCF_009764475.1. Taxonomy (NCBI): domain Eukaryota; kingdom Metazoa; phylum Chordata; class Chondrichthyes; order Rhinopristiformes; family Pristidae; genus Pristis; species Pristis pectinata. The sequence goes on from NC_067430.1 coordinate 30,076,003, forward strand.
TAGAAGCTAATATATTTCACCACCATTGTATACAACATAGAACCATTCTGGAATATGGTTCTATCCCTGTCAAGAACACATTAAGATACTTATTCAATAATTTTATAGCTTGATAATTTGAGGCTGAAGCAGTTTCGTTCAGCCATCAGTTATTAGGATATGAAATGTTTTATAGCAAGTGACTATTAGGCATAAGTTATTTAAGAAGTAGAAATATAAATGAACATCAGGGAAAGGACAGGAGTATGGAGCCGGAGCATGGAATGGGAATTGGATAGGACACAATGCACCAGTTTCTTCCCTGTGCAAAGTTAAATTTCACATTAAACAAACTGGGCAGCCTAAAATACGTATGAAGAAATCTACTAGCAAACTGAATTCTGAGACGCATGCATTTATGAAAAATAGTTCATTCTATCTGAACTTAACCAGAGTTTCAAAGCTATTTAGTTTGACAGATGATAATCATATTACTGTAATAAAATGAAGAGAAATGTTGGTGGTAGATGGCTTCAAGGGTGTGTTCCCAGATGGCACAGCTGACGCCTAAAAGTTGAAAAATGTTTTGTGGTCGTTCAGCAATGACAAGAGGGAATCTTTTTAAAACTCCTGGCAGCCCACTCACAGTGCACAGGAGCCACTGAGGATGTCACAGCCTTTCTGAGGTGTTAGCTTAAAGAATCTCAGTTGCAAAATGACCCTGCTGGTAATCAGCTTAAAATGGAAGTCGCTTCTCTTTAAACTTTGCCCGCAGTTCCCTCAAAACCAGCAGGCCCTGAGGGACCAGCTCACTTTCCCTTGCAGATCCTTGCCGTCTAATTCAGACCAGCTAGGCGGGGCCGGTTAATGTTGAATAGCATTCTTGTATTTTCTCACGACCTAGAAGGAGGACATTCTGCCCATTGAGTCTATGCCGGTTCTCAGAGAGATCCCACTAATCCCATTCCCCCCACTTACTTCCCCATAATTGATTCTCTCTCACATGCCCACCAACTCTCCCCTGAGTTTCCCACCATCCCCCCTACACTAGGGGCTCGATTAATCTCCTATCCTGCATGCTGTTGGGATGTGGGAGGAAACCGGAGCACTCGGGGAAAACCCACGCAGTCACAGGGAGAACGTGCAAACTCTACACAGACAGCACAGGAGGTCAGGATGGAACCCAGTCTCTGGGGCTGTGAGGTAGTATGTCCTTCAAAATATTTTGACCCTTATTATGGCGCTGCGTCCTTTATATTTGTCAGAGTACATGTGAGGTTAGAAATGTTGCATGCATAGAGAAAGCAACTTCCCCTTCACTGAGGGCGAGTCCCTAGCTCATTGTAGAAACTGTCTGATCTCCATTACCAATCACTGGCATAACAGGCCATTGGGAACATGATCTGCTGCTTGAGGGAGACCAGTCTCAGCACTTGCCCAATGTCAGTCAACTTTGCAACCCCAGGAAATAGAACGAAGATGCATTGGCCCACTGGAAGGCATCTGAATTGATGGATTAAACCAAGTACTTTGCATAGTGAAGGGTAAAGGGAAAATGACACCAAAAAATAAAAATGCCAGAGGAATGTGGTAACAAAATGACAGAACGTTAGGGGTAGAGGTGACGTAACTAAGGAGACACGATGTGTACTGAAAGGATGCTGACAAGTAAAGGACTTTGTTAAGCTTTCTAGAACTTTACAGGAACCAGGAGAAAATGATACTTGCCCCATCTACAATCTTCCAAACACCCTTGGATACTGGAGTTCTTTCAGAAAATGGAGGATTGCCAATGTAGGGTCCATTAGGAGTGTGGTGGGATAATGGTTAAGTTACTGGTCTGATAGCCAGAGGCCTGAGCTACTGCTGCAACAACGTGAGTTTGAATCCCATTGGTGAAGGGGTGAAGAATAATAGGGATGAAGAAAATGTACGAGTTGGAGATAAATGGGATCTCAGGATTTACTGATGGAGTCACAGATCACGAGAGCAATGTTGTGTTTCATTTCAGAAGTCCAAAGGAGTGAGGAGAGAGGTTGAGAACATGATGTAGGTTCTTGGGGTGTGGAGAATTCAATCAGAAGTAGTGGTGGCTTTTGAAGATAGTAGCTGTACACTGGAGCAGTGTATAACTGCAAGGGCAGAACTTAAGAGGTGGAGATGAGGCAACAGATCGTTCTGTCAGAGAGCTGAAACATGAATGAGGGCAACAAAATTAATTTGTTGCTTCTAAAGCTCATCGGAGAATTTACACTTTGCATTAAATAGAAAAGTCTCAGAGACAATAAGCTCAAGGAATTTGAGATCAAATCAGGAGTTTTTGTTTCTTTGGAACCAGCACACTATGATGGTAGAAATCATATTACAGTAATGAAACTGTTTCACTCTAACAGGAGCTTTGTTTTCTTAAAACCTACTTCCAGAAGTTTAGACACGGTTGGAAGTTCTGATGGTTTACATTTTTGTATAATAACAATTTTTTGAAATGTGCCTTTATTGAGACCTATACTTTCTATTTTTAAATCAGTTTTGTGAAATGTTATGTATGCCTCATGTGAACAGACATGAAAATCCATTGTATGTTGTAGATCAGCAGGCAAGCAGTTCCTATTCACGTCTGCAACTTTTCTGCAGGAGTCAGTGCTGAAAACACCAGATTTATTTTGATTTGTTTGCAGTATATTAGTCATTTTGACACGATGCACCTTGATATCATTTCTGGCTTTGAGAGATGAATTTCAGAGGACAGAAGACTCAACCCTTGATGTGAGAGAACCTCTCAGTCCTGATGCAGGGTTTCAAGCCAAAACGTTGACAATTCCTCCCCCCCCCCAACCGCCCCCACAGATGCTGCTCGACTCGCTGAGTTCCTCCGGCAGATTGTTTGTTGCTCCAGGTTCCAGCATCTGCCATCTCCTGTGTCAACAACATATAGTAGTTCTTCTTCATACATTACTCTGAGTTCCAGTGATAACCATCTAATAGATTCTTGATAACTGAGTTTAAGTGAACTTTAATGGTGCCAATCAGAATATCAGATGGATACCAGGTAACATAGTGGTTTGGTTACATGATTGGAATCCAGCTCTCTAAACTACTGACCGAGAGATTTAGTTTGAACTCTACAAGGCAGCTGATGAATTTTAATTCAAGTAATTAAATGAATCTGGAATAAAAAGTCAATACCAATAATGGTGGCCATGAGACTATTAATTATCATAAAATTCCATCTGGTTTACTGATGGTTTTCATAAGACCATAAGATATAGGAGCAGAATTGGGCCATTCGGCCCATCGAGTCTGTTCCACCATTCAATCATGACTGATTATTTTTCTCAACCCCATTCTCCCGCCATCTCCCCATAACCCTTAACCCCCTTACCAATCAAGAACCTATCAATTTCTGCCTTAAATACACCCAATGACGTGGCCTCCACAGCCCTCTGTGGCAATGAATTCCACAGATTCACCACCCTCTGGCTGAAGAAATTCCTCCTCATCTCAGTTCTAAAGGGACGTCCCTTTATTCTGAGGCTGTGCCCTTGGATCCTAGACTCTCCCACTGATGGAAGCATCCTCTCCACATCCACAGCAGGAAACCTGCCATCTTTAATCAGACTGGCCTACATATGACTCCTGACCCACCAGTACGGTTGGGGCTAAACTGCCCTCTGAAATGTCCTAGGGGGCATCTAAGGATGGGCAATAAATATCACAGAGACACAAGAGACCGCAGATGCTGGAATCTGGAGCAACAAACGGTCTGCTGGAGGAACTCAGCGGCTCGTGTAGCATCTGTGGGAGGAAAGGAATTGTCCACGTCTCAGGTTGAAGCTCTGCATCAGGACAATAAATATCAGCCGAGCCAGCAATGTTCCAATTCTGTGAATGATTGAACAAAACTGGTGACATTCATGAATTAAACCAGAATTTGAAGATTTAGACTAATATAATCACTTTGTTTTCTTAGTATTCAGTGAAATTAGGGTCTGAAGGTGACAGAAGCTAACATTTCCCTCCATTCTGACGATGTGGTTATCAGGTATTAATATTTTTTCGGATCTTGGTTAACCCAATGGTCACCTTACAGCATCTTCTGAACTTATCTGTCCTTTGTCAATATCTTTGTGTCCGTTACATAAAATCTCCAGTACAGGTTACAATGACTGAGATGAATTTGCAAACTATTTATCTGTTATAAGACTGCCTCACAGTGCCAGAGACCCAGGTTCAATCCTGACCTCCGGTGCTGTCTGTGTGGAGTTTGCACGTTCTCCCTGTGACCGTGTGGGTTTCCTCTGGATGCTCCAGTTTCCTCCCGCATCCCAAACCTTTGCGGCTTGGTAGGTTAAGAGTGAGCAGTTAAAGAGAACAACACCTCATCTTCCATCTGGACATGCTGCAGCCCTCCAACTCTTCATTGAATTCAAGAATTCAGGTAACTTGTTCTCTGTTCTGATGTGGATCATCCATACTGAACATTGGCTCAGATTTTTTCCCTCCAGGCATTTCCTACAGATTTGCATTTCACAGTTTTTATGTTTCATTATTTGTGTTCTCTCTCTAATTTCCCTCATTAACCGATCAACAATCAGCCGTCTTTTCCCCTCAGCAATCCTTTCCTCATCCTTTCAGAGCTATTCCCTTTTTGTATAATTCCTACCCCCACCACACCTCCCCCCGCAACTTGAAACTAACTTGTTTGTTCCCTTTCCCACTTCTGACAAAGGGTCTTTGCTCTGAAACATTTCCTTCTCCACAGATGCTGCCTGACCTACTGAGTGTTTCCAACATTTTCTCTTTTGCTTCAGATTTCCAACATCTGTAGTTTTTTTTGTTATTTTCATTGAAATTTCCATGTTTAACCATGTCCATATGCCTTGCCGAAGTTGTGGCCAAAGAACCTTTGTTGTAACAGTGAGTGAGAAGAGCGCTACAATTTCTCACCAATGAGTGGGTCCACAGAGGACCACGGGGCAGCTGCAGAACATGCACCTGCACATTCCAAACTTCTGCACCTCTGCATTGCAGCAAGTAAATGCAGAATGTATTGGAGGTCAGATGCGCCTAAAGCTAATCTGTTGCTCCACCCCTACAACTACCACTGTGTCCGGGGTGTTCAGTAACCTACCCAGCCAAGGGCTCAGATACCCTTTGTACCTAACACTAGACATTACCACCACATCCAGTACAAGCCTAATGGACTCATTAAAAAGAAAGTGAAAGTAAATGTTTTGGTTCTCCATTAAATTAATTGATATTAATGTTTTTAATTTAACATTTGGTGATATTGTGACTCTTTATTATTAACTTAATTATTTAATTTTTTTTTACAGCAGTCTCCAAATGTCTCTGGCTGTCAGTGACAGTGGAAAGGCCTTTGGCTGGTGACCTGACAGATGGCCATCAGGTGATCCAGACCCTGAGCCTCAGCTTCCTTGGTCCGCAGCCTTTCACCATTGACGGCTCCCTCCGCTTCACAGCAATGCATTGAGAACTGCAGCCGCAGAAGGTCAATGCAATCCTGCAGTTAGCATGGGGGTTGAGGAGCAAACTCAAGGTCTGGAGTGGCTGGGTCCCAATATTTTGTTTTAAATGCTCATGATTTCCTTTTGCCAGGTTTAGCCCAGGACAGAATCATCGGAGGATCAGAGGTTGTCCCCCACTCTCTTCCATATCAAGCCTCCTTGCAGATAAGATCCGTGCATTACTGCAGTGGAAGTTTAATTAACCCATCCTGGATCCTGTCTGCAGCTCACTGTGTGAAACCGTAAGTTTCTTGCAAATATAAATTACATATTTTAAAATGAGATGTCAGATTTTAGAAGGCTCTTGCTACAACACGTAACCTGTGGCTGTTTTGCCGTTCTAGTCCATATCTCATCACGGTTGTTCTGGGTGAACACCGTCTATCCAAGTCTGATGGTAACGAGCAGTACTACAAGGTGGCCAAACTCATCATGTTTCCGTATTACCAGCCGGCAACATTCAAACATGACATCATGCTTCTGAAAGTAAGTCAGTGAGACGGGGGCTTGGTGGGGTGGTTGTTGGGTCTAGGGGATTTTAGGAAACAATCCTTGAAAACACCAAGAGAGAGTTTGAGCAGCTGGCATCTGGAGATTGGGGAGCAGCGGTGCTGGGGAATCACATGGGGGTAGACGAGGTAATGGACTAACCAGGAAGGTGAGAGGCGGGAACCATGGAGTGGGAGACTGCGGGAGGAGGCTAGAGGAATTGGGTCAGAGATAGGGGAGACTGAGGAGGGGGACTGGGGTGGTGGTGTGCGTATGAGTGAGCAGAGGAATCCAGTGTGCGCAGTTACATGCTTACGTTCATGGTGAGCGGGCGGGTCCGAATACATCTGTGTGTACTTTGTGTGTGTTTGTGTGCACACAGTGTGGCATATCTCCTGTTGTCTTGGATCTGCTGACTGTTGGACCAAGGCCTCACTGTCGAGACCCTGTGGTAACTGATGAGCAACAGCCATCCCGTTAAAATAAATCACACACAGGGATCTCCACCCTCTGTAGAACGTAGAACATAGAACAGTACAGCACAGGAACAGGACCTTCAGTCCACGATATCTGTTCCAAACATTTTGCTGAATTAAACTAAATTTCTTCTGCCTGCACATGACCCATATCCCTCCATTCCCCGCAGATCCATATATCTAACAGCCTCTTAAACACCACTATTGTATCTGCCTCCACCACCATCCCTGGCAGCCTGTTCCAGGCACCCACCGCTCTCTGTGTAAAAAACTTGCCCCACACATCTCCTTTAAACTTTCCCCCTCTCACCTTAAATGTATGTCTTCTAGTATTTGACATTTCTACCCTGGGATAAAGATTCTGACTGTCTACTCTATCTCTGCCTCTCATAATTTTATAAACTTCGATCAGGTCTCCCCTCAGCCTCCGCTGCTCCAGAGAAAACAAACCAAGTTTGTCCAACCTCTCCTTATAGCTCATACCCTCTACATCCTGGAGAACTTCTTCTGCACCCTCTCCAAAGCCTCCACATCCTTCCTGTAACAAGACACAGGAGAAGGAAGTCATCCTCAAACACAAAAAAACTGATACAAAAGAAGAAGAATGTGACCTGATGACATTAAACGACTGATGCTGGTGCTGTACGGCTGGGTTTACATTTAACTGATGAAAGTGGGTCAGACACTACTCAAGTATCAACGGCTGTGTGACTCTTACTCCCACAACTACAAGCTTCCAATTTTTATTTCCAAACTGACGGGCAGTAGCTTGTAACCTCTCTCTCCTCTGCTCTCAGCTGACAGTGACCCTCCCTGTTCTTAACTGGCAAGCTCGAGGTAATTTAACTGATTGGAGCAGATGCCCCATGCCTGCATTGAAACAACAAGAGTTCTGATTAGAATTCTGCTTAGGTATAAATCTGGGGCTCACCGCAGCCCCAACCCAAGCCCAAGTGTATATGACATTTCCCTGATCTGACTCGGCCGTCATCTCTGCACGCCTGCCCCCCCCTCACTTTCACACAAACACTCCTCGACTCAGACAAGGTCAGCATGGACAAAGATGGGCTGAAGAGCCTTTTTCCTTACCTTTCAACTCCATGCATCTCTCACTGCATGCCTGCCCCTCCCTTTCTCTCTCTGCCTTTCTTATTCTTTGCACACACAGCATGACCCAAATCCAAATGGATCGTCAGTGAGTATCCCCAGCCCAGCCTGAACCTGATGCAGAATTAAGAGCAACCAACAATCTGCTGAAGGAACTCAGCGAATCGTCGACGTTTCAGGTCGAAACCCTGCATCAAGACCGATTCCTGTAATTCCTTCCCCCCCACAGATGCTGCTCGACCCGCTGAGTTCCTCCAGCAGATTGTGTGTTGCTCCAGATTCCAGCAGCTGCAGTCTCTTGTGTCTGCATAATTAACACGTACCCTCAACCCGACCAATCCTGACACAAGGTCGGGTCCTGTCGTGTCCGGGTCAGGTAGCCAGACTCCACTTCTGACCTGTCCCTGACGGGAAGGATCCCATGATGATAGAACCTTACTGATGCTAACACCTCCTCCTGCTCTGAACAGCTGCAGATACAGTGAGATCTATCAGGGCCTGATGTAATGGAAGGCCTGGGTAATCCAGAGTCCTCTACAGACAGGGAGAGCAGAAGACAGACCCCCACGTTGGAATTTTTCCAACAGGGGCAGAAAACTAGTGAGGAGACACCAGAGATTGCAGATGCTGGAAGCTGGAGCAACACAAAAGACACTGGAGGAACTCAGCAGGTCAGGCAGCATCTGTGGAGGGAAGTGAACAGTCAACGTTTTGGGTTGAGACTCTCTCAGTCCAGATGAAGGGTCTTGATTCGAAGCATCGATTGTCCGTTTCCCTCCACAGATGCTGCCTGACCTGCTGGGTTCCTCCAACGCTTTGTGTGTTGCTTGCAGAGAGCTAGTGGATCAGATTCCACCCTGTTTTCCCAGATACTCACCTTAGGGAACTTCCAGCACCCCACAGGCAAGAATGTGCCAACTACAGGCATCGCTCAGCAAACACTTTCAGTGAGATTTCATAAACTGAGAAGTCGGAGTAAAATTCATTTTCAAAATTGTGTACAATATATTCCAAAGCACCGACTGTGTGTGATATTCATTATGACAAAAATAGATTTATAATGACAGGAACTTCAAAGATTCAGTGGCATTATACCAGAAACTTACACCAGATATTTACTTAATTTTACTTTTTTTATGAACTTTCTAACTGGACACAGTGCAGAGGAGGTTCACCAGGATGTCGCCAGGATTGGAGGACTTTAGTTATGGGGAGAGATTGGAGAGGCTGGGCTTGTTTTCCCTGGAGCGAAGGAGGCTGAGGGGTGAGCTGATAGAATTATACAAGAGTCTGAGAGGAAGAGAGAGTAGATGGTCAAAATCTTTTTCCTCTGTTAAGGGTATCAAAAGGTTTAGGATGAGAGGAAGGAGTTTGAAGGGATCTGAGAGATAAGTTTTTATTACACAGAGAGTGTTTGATATCTGGAATGTGCTGCTAGAGCAGATGGTGGGATCAGATACAATCGCTACGTTTATGAGGCACTTAGACACTAACTTAAATAGTCAAGGCACAGAGGAACACAGCCCTAATGCGGGCAAATGGGATTAGTGTAGATGGGCAGAAGGGTTGGCACGGACATGGTGGGCCAAAGGGCCCGTTTCTATGCTGTACAACTCTATGACTATAACCAAGTTACCTCCAATATTGTTGAACCTTCAGAGACCTGCTGTGACCTTTGGCACACAGTCACTCCCACCTCCGCCTCACTTCCTGGAGAGACCCATTCCCATCAGAGTCAAAGATCCTCAAACTTAGAGTCATTAATGGGAAATTCTGAAGAAACATCCCCCGAGTGAGAATGTGAAAGTGGATTGTGGTTGAGATGCATCTGGGAGGAGGTTGAGTGTTCATGGTCAAAGAAAGCAAGAGGTGGAACACATTGACAGGCAGAAAAGGATTGGGAGGAGACTCGTGTAGAGCAAATACACCAGAATGGATTAGATGGGCCAAATTGGCTGCTTGCTTCTGGCATCTAATTCTTTGTAAATCGTCAACAAAGTGTGAATGCGATAAAAGGTCCAGGCAAAACACTAAATATTCTGTAGAACTCTGTGGAATATGAATGAAGGGTGTTTGCGAGGAGGTATCCTAGACGTAGAGAGATCTGTGATGCCTCATGGGCTTTAGTTGTGGGCAATTAAGTAACTCTACAAGAGGAAATCAAAGTCAACGTCAAAGTCAAGTTTACTGTCATATGTACACGTGTGCACAGGTGCAATGAAAAACTTACTTGCAGCAGCATCACAGGCACATGGCGTCAGATAAGCAGCATTCACAAGAAAAACATAAACATAAATTATACACAAAATTTTACAAGAAAGAAACACAATTAGAATAAAAGAACACAAAGTCCATTTCAGTGCAAAGTGATCAGAGTGGTCATGGTGTTGCTAAACTGCAGTGATTAGGGTTGTGCCGGTTGGTTCAAGAACCAAATGGTTGAAGGGAAGTAGCTGTTCCTGAACCTGGTGGTGTGGGACTTCAGGCTTCCGTACCTCCTGCCCGATGGGAGCTGCGAGAAGATGGCACGGCCCGGATGGTGGGGATCTTTGATGATGGATGTTGCCTTGTTGAGGCAGTGCCTCCTGTAGATACTATTATAATCAACTGTAGTGTTTTTTTCACATACTGAATTGAAAATGTAAAGATACATTCAAGAAACCTGCTAGGGAGTCCTTGGAACTTCATTACACCTCTGCTATGAACATCGGTACCCCTGAAATGAGTTGTTCAGATGTAGATGTGTTTATGTGGGTTCTGAACATGCAAGAAGGAACATCTTAATCTGAACTTGTTTGATACTTCACACCAAAGTTTTAGCAAATCAGCTCAGTCGATGCATTGTATGTAACACTTTTTTATATGTATATATATCAGATTAACAAACCAGCAAAGCAGAATGCATATATCAGCCCCATACCAATTCCAACTTCTGCAAGAACAGTGCCGAAAGATACTTTATGTACAGTCTCAGGATGGGGAGTCACCACTGTTTACAGTTACAGCCTATCAGACGTGCTCATGGCTGTTCAGGTTCCGATCATTTCTCATTATAAGTGCAATGGACCTTCCTCCTACAATGGAAGAGTGAATCATTACATGATCTGTGCAGGGCACCACAAAGGAGGCAAGGATTCTTGTCAGGTATGTAATATCCATGTTTCTACATGTATGACCTAATTATTGTCACTTTTCACCATGAAATCTAATCTGCATTGTTTGTAGAATGTTTCACATTGAGGTGCACTTTGATAGGAAGAGCTGCCATGTGAGATTGTGCAGCAGTCAGAGAGGAACAGCTTGCTTCTGGGTATTTAGCACACAGATACAGACCAAAGCAAGCTACAGTTTGAATGCTCCTTGCAAATCTCTAATAAGGAATGCTTCCCGCTACAGTTTAACAGTTATTCTCTGCATTAGGTTGCTCGACCATGGAATGTTCCAGTTAACGAGCACAAGGGGGAGATAGGGGGAGACAACTTTGATGGCAACTTCTGGTTCAATACCTAACCAATACACATGCTATTTGTGTTCTTGGACATAAGGCTGCTGCATCGATAAATAAATCACACAGGAAGTGTTGGCACCTTTGGAAGAAAAAGGAAGATGCAAAATCTTCTCAAATATCACCTAATGTAAAATTAATTTGGCTCAGACTTTGATGTAGCAATGTGCGCAGATGAGGGGTGTTTAATATTAATGGATTGATTCCCAAACGCTTAGAAAAATTTCAAGACTTTTCATCTGAACCAATCTTCTCTTAACAGATACATTTTGATGTTTTTTTTAATTTTAGATTTTCAGCATTTATCTTTTAATTCCAGTTTATTTGCAGCCACTTCAATTCTACAGAGATTAAAATTGCAGGGCCAATGTCTTAAAAAATAGAAATGGTTTCAACTATCTTCCTCCAGCTCTGCTTCCGTTGAAGACGGTATTTAGTCATTATTCCCGATATAAGATCCCAAGGGGCCTGTGTCAAGAATATAATGAAGATTCTCGATACCTTCTCAAGTGGATTCTGATTCTCTCCCACATTTCCTTGCAGGGTGATTCTGGAGGGCCGTTGATCTGTGATGGAGTAATTCAAGGAATTGTCTCTTGGGGGATCAGCTGTGCACACTACAAATACCCAGGCGTTTACACAAATGTAGCCAAGTATATAAAGTGGATTAAAAACAAAATAAGAAGATTTTGAGTACAGCCAGCCACTCATCATTCCTGGTTACTTGTGAAAATACATTAGCTGCCATCCAGTTAATATTTTGCTTATGTTAGTCCTGAAAACCAAAACAAAAGTTACCAAAATTGCCTTTTGTTTTAGGGCCAATCAATGCGACACTCAGTTATATACACATTTTAAATCACTTTTAATTGAATGTGCAACTAACAATTTGCCTCTAATTATAATCTTTAAGTTGAACAGAATTGACACCCATGGAGTTAATTGTTAATAAGAGGAATCGCGTGCTGAGGAATTTATGGAACTTTCACTTGCTGGAGTCAATTCAAATGAATCTCTTCTTGAAAGATTTGTTCTTTTATAGAGGAAGGAGCTGGTTAATATTTTTAACGTGAAACAGTTGTACACAGCATGGGCTTGTTCTTTGCCACACAATTGCTTTCTGCCTTCAGTGGCTGTGACTCCTCCAGAACTCTTCCATTGCTGTTCACTAATATGGGTTTGAACGGGCTCCCACTGTTGCTCTTTAATTACCTTCTGTCCAATCCCCACCAATTTTACTTGCTGCTTCCTTTTCTTCTGGCCAATGAACGTACTGACGGTGCTCACTGAACACCTCTGCCAGATCCCAGTTTTTGAACGCCGTTGGCCAACAGTTAGCCTTTCACTCTTTATTATCCAATAATTCACTGTCCATTTCCACATAGAATTGTATAGCATGGAAACCAGCCATTTGTCCCAACTCATCCACGCCAACCAGTGGGCACCTTCCTGTATCACTCACCACTTGGTCTATACCCCTCCATGCTTCAGCCATTCAAGTGCTCGTCTAAACACTTCCTAAATGCTGTCAGTGACCCAGCTGCAACCACTCTCTCAGGCAGAGCATTCCAGGTACTCACCACTCTCTGGGTGAGGAAGGTCTCCCTCAGGTCCCCCTCAGGTCCCCTCTTAATCTCTTCCCCCTCACCCTAAATCTATGTCCTCTAGTTTTATCTACCTCTAATAAGGGGAAAAGTTTCCTGTCGTCTGTTATAATATATAGTGTTATATACCTCACTCATGTCCCCTCTTACCCTCCTCCGCTGCAGGGAGAACAGGTCTATCTTCTCCAGTCTCTCCTCATAACTGAACTGCTCCATCCCAGACAACATCCTGGTGAATCTCCTCTGCACCGTCTCCAGCACTGTCACATCCTTCCTAAGGCATGGTCACCACCACTGCATGTAGTTCTCCAGCTGAAGTCTGACCAAGGTTTTTATAAAGTTGGAGCATAACCTCCTATTCTGCATTCAGTGCCCCAACTAATGAAGGCCAGTATCCGTAATGCCTTCCTAACCGTGTTATCTACTTGTATTGCCACCTGTAAAGATCTATCACTCCGAGGTCCCTTGGTTCCTCATACTCCCTAAGACCCTACGATTCACGGGGTATGTCCCAGCCTCATTAGGACACCCACCTGTCTGACATTAGTTTTGGACCAGGCTTTGCCTACTGAACGGTCATTTATGTAGGCATATTAATAAATAGAGACAACGCCAAGAATTAAAAAAACAGACTGCCTTCACAATGCATCAGATACAACCAAAACTGCACATCAAATTCAGTTATTAAAAATCTGAACCCAATTACACTAATATTAATAACTCAGCCCTGTTCCCTTCTTCCCAAATCAGCCTCATCCCTATAATTAGCCAGAGAGGGTGCAGAAAAGATTCACCAGGATGTTGCTGGGAGTGGAGGGTTTGAGTTATAAGGAGAGGCTGGATAGGCTGAGACTGATTTCTCTGGATCGAAGGAGGTTCATAACATCATGAGGGGCATAGATAAGGTGGATGGTCACAATCTTTTTCTCAGGGTGGAGAGTCTAAGACGACGAGGACACGGGTTTAAGGCGAGAGGAGAAAGATTTAAAGGGGACCTGAGGAACAAGTCCCTCAATCCCATGGAACAAGCTGCTAGAGGAAGTGCAGACGGGGGGACAATTATGTTTAAAAGACATTTAGACGGGTACATGGACAGGAAAGTTCAAAGGGATATGAGCCAAATGTGGGAAAATGGGACTAGCTCAAGTGGACAACTTGGTTGGCAAGGATGAGTTGGGCCGAAGGGCCTGTTTCCATGCTGTATAACTCCTATGATTTCCTCTGATTCTAATTACTCGTTCCACTGCACCAGCTAAGGATAACATATATTCTACTCATGGTCACTGAAAAGACAAGATCATTTCAGAGGTCTGGAACTCTTGTGGCTGTCTGCAGGTTTTGTGAGAGGCGAACCACCGTCTGATTGGTCAACAATGGAGTTACTGGTCATCTTTCAACCTGTGGAACACAACAACATCCTCCCCAGGGAAGGGAGTTAAACGTTCCCTCTGTGCTTGTTCTCAATGCCCTCTCCTGCAGCCATTTAAAATGAAGCACGGGGATTTGTAACGAACACATGAAGCAGAGGGTTCTCAACTTTGAGACACTGGAGACCAACACAGAGGAAGCCTGGGATAAAGCAACTGTGTGAATAACGAGAGGAGTCATAGAATCACAGAGATACAGCAGGGAAACAGGCCTTACAGCCCACCGAGTCCGTGCTGACCAGCAGCCACCCACTGATATAGAGTGAACAGCCATCTGAAAGAGCAGTGCTACTGAAGTGAAGATCAGCAGGAAAGTATTCCTACCGGTCATCGAGGACTAAGTACAGGAAATGTAGAGGTGAAATAGCACACCGCAAACGGTGAAATCCGGGTGAACATTCATTATTAGAAATGCAAAGTAGGCTCATCAACATCATGATCAAGATTAGCCATGATCGAATGGCAGAGCAGAGATAAATGGGCCAAATGGCTTAATTCTGCTCCTGTGTCTCATGTTCTTATCAACAGAAGAAACAAAGCTTAAAATAATAAATATGATTCTTCATTAGAACAGGCAGAATATGGGTTAATTCTGCAATAATCAGTGGTGTCGGGATGGGAAAGAAGAAGACTGGTTTTGATTCATTGACAGCGAAGGTCCTGTGCGTTCTCTCTTCACCACCTTGTCCATGCCCGGGGACCCTGGAGCAGAATATGACATCCACTGGTGCGGTGACCACTGTGAAGGGCTGGGACTGATGGGCATAGTAGACATGGGTGAAATATTATTTGATAAGCTTTCTGCATTTATTTTTCTGTCTGTTATACCTCATGACACAGGAGGCAGTTATAAGAACATGAGAAACAGAGGCAGTGGGCCAAGTAGTCCTCTTGAGCCTGATCTGCCAATCAATGAGATCGTGCTCATCCTTGGCCTTTGCTCCTGCTCAGTCCTCATTTGCGTTGTTAGTAATTCACTCCAAAGATAATCAATTTTACCCTTGAATGTACTCAGTGACTGAGAATCCACAGCCCTTTGAGGCAGAGAATTCCAAAGATTCCACTGCTCCAAGTGAAGGAATTTCTCCTCGTCTCACTGCTGTCACTGACCTTTGGGCGTATTTGTCAGCCCCTGCTCTTTACTCCGCTGGGAGTGAGGAATCGTGAGTGAGGTTACAGTTCACTAGACTGAACAGTGCTGCACACGTCATGGTCTGAGATGGAGATAATGGTGAGCTCACAGCAACGATCTCTGTAAACTGGAAGGATGGACAACAGTGAGCAGTGAAGACGGATGCAGCAGATGGAGGGAAGGTGGTGTTGGTTTTGGGATCAGGATGTACGTGGTGCAAATACCACAAGGTAACATAAGAGCAGAAAGTGACTGGTTATGAAATAGGACGACAAGTGAGGAGGAGAGATGTGACAGAAGAGACAGGACATTATCTGTCCCACAACAACAACATGGCAACTTATGTCCAAGCCTTGCACTCAAGGTTCCCCCAAAATTCAAATAAATACACTCAAAGCACACACCCACTAATTAAACTCCAAATTTCCATACATAACCTGTCCATAATCCGTCGAGCTCACTAACTCTGCTAAGAACTAATTGCTGTGGTTCAGAATTGAAGTGCATGCTTTAAAATTGCTGACAGTGACATTTTATTAAAACCAAAAGTGTTTGTGTTGTATGGAAATTATTGGGCTTATTCAATGGCTAGCTCTCCCTGTCAGAAATGGTAAATCAGGGATGAGTGGTTGGGAGAAGTTTTTAAATCATTCATTTCAGAGGATTTTCTTTTCCAAGTTGCTCCCTGATAGTACAGGATGATAGAATCTCTCCTTTTGGAGCTGATTTTGAAATAACGGTTTAAACCAGAGCTGTCGACAATACATCCTGCAAGGGATTTGTCTCTTTGACTAATCTACAGCTCCCTATATTTTCCCATCCCGGCTCGTGGACTGATCCCTGTGCAGGGTTGACTGAGTAACATTCCCCGGACAGTTGTAGCTCTACAGCAGAAGGAGGACAACTCCCAACATTCGTACAGCCTTATTAAAACTGAGATGATTTCACTCAATTATTAAGCCATTTCTCGAGCGTGGCAACTGCTTTGTTCCAATTGGCTTGACTGAGATTGGGAAATAACTGTCTCAGGAGCTAGGAGCACAGACTAACGTCACATCACTCACCTGCTGAGTGTAACAGGAAGGCAGAGCGTTGCGATACTGATACTGAATGCTGGTTAAAATAAATGTATGGCAGTACAGATCTACCATCTATATACAATTATAACATGTACAATCATTTTTATCAAACCCTGATGTCACAAGTTTGTCAGCCTTATTTTCCAAACAGCAAAGATATGTGTTTTCCTATAATATGCCTGTATAATAACGGCTGCACACAAATGTAACACAATTTCTGCTTTTCCTTTGTATTTGCTCATTCAGCTGTAGCTTAATTAAAATTTGCAACACTCGATTATGAATGGAATAATTAGTTGATGTAACCTGTTCCCCTTTCCATTTTGTTCAATTAGTTTGCAAGAATTTATTTTCAATATAAATCCTAATCATTGAAGAACGTTCTGATTTGCGTATTTATTTTTGCCATTATTACTTTATGCCCATCTTTCTTAAAGTCTCCGTCTAAAACAGGCATCTGAATTCACAAGCACCAAGCAACCCCAATGGTTCAGGCAAGCTGTTAATGCTCACAAGTGACTTCTAAGCAATGAAAAAACATGATAGAGTATGTCACTATCACTTCGGTACAAACTAATATGAGTGAAGTCACATAGAGCATTGGGAATACAGTAGCAACAAACCAGATGCTGGAGGATCTCAACGGGTCAGGCCAGCACCTGTGGACGGAAATGGACAGTCGATGTTTCAGGTTGAGACCCTTCATCTGGACTGAAAAATAGAGGGCAGCACGAAAAGATGGGATTCTCTGAACCACAGCCGCTTGGTGTGCTCTGTAGTGCTTTATACGGGACCCACTAAAGCAGAGGTACACTGGGTCTCCATGTATGTCTCAAGTGTTCGAGGTAGTGGGCCAAGCCCTCAGTGGGGATCAATTCAAGTCTCAACAGGTGGACAGAGGGACCAGACAACAGGAGGCCAGAAACCAGGCAACACCTCAACTCTTCCAAACAACAGGACCGGGTGCTACAAGTAATATGGCTTCCGTGTACTTGAGAAGGAACCTAAGGTTGTACGCACATTAAGGAGCTTCCCTGCAAAAGCTGTTATTTTGAGGGAGAACACTTCTGTGCAAATTGGTTCCACCAGTTTCAAACTTTTTATTTCCCTTCTGGACTTCTGCACTCTGCCCCTTCCTGCTTCCCAACACTCTGCCCAGTCAAGAAATGGTTCAGAATCAGAATCAGAATCAGGTTTATTATCACTGACTTATATGACATGAAATTTGTTGTTTTTGCGGCAGCAGTACAGTGCAAAGACATAAAATTACTATAAATTACAAAACTAAACAAATAGTGCAAGAAGAAAGAATAACAAGGTAGAGTTCATGGATTCATGGACCGTTCAGAAATCTGATGGTGGAGGGGAGGAAGCTGTTTCTGAATGTTGAGTGTGGGTCTTCAGGCTCCTGTACCTCTTCCTCGATGGTAGTAACAAGAAGAGGGTGGTGAGGGTCCTTAAGTGATGGATGCCGCCTTCTTGAGGCACCGCCTCTTGAAGATGTCCTCGATGGCGGGGAGGGTTGTGCCCGTGATGGAGCTGGCTGAGTCTACAACCCTCTGCAGCTTCTTGCGATCCTGTGCATTGGAGCCTCCATACCGAGCTATGATGCAACCAGTCAGAATGGTCCTCCACCATACATCTGTAGAAGTTTGCAAGAGTCTTTGGTGACGTACCGAATCTCCTCCAACTCCCAATAAAGTTCTCTCTGTATGTCTGATACCTGAACAGGAGACAGGTCCCGGGTGGTTTACTAAATCCACCCTGAGCCAGAGCTTGGATGTGGTGCCACTACCTATGAGATCCCACCTGTTCCAGGGCACAGAACACATTTAGATCAACTCCTGTGGGAGATGGAGGCAGGGTCTACTTCATTGATGTAAAACCTGCCCATGCACACATTAACTGCAACAAACTGTGTCCTTGGGCCCCAGCGAGGGAACTCTGTAGAGTCAGGAGGTGCTGTACCAGGACATCCATGTCGACCAGTCAATCCACTGCCCTCTCGGATCCTACTCCTGCTGGAGCACGTAAAACCAAGCTCTAACTCACCAAACACACCAAACTGTATGATTAAACCAGCCTCCTAAAGCTGGGGAGAACCTTCCCCCTCATGCATTGTGTTGACAGTGAAAAGTGATTAAAGTCTCCATATCGATATTGCAAGTCGCTAAATATCCTCACGTTTCAACTTACAGTCGTTGCTCAGTTTCTTTATTTCAGAAGATTGTCCATGCTGAAACCATCCTCTTTGGATATTTGGTTCTTTTGGCACACTTTCCAATAATTTTTAACATCTCATTTCAGATCATGTTTAAAAAATATTTAAACAATTGTTCAATCTTAAATATTGATGATGCATTTTCAAATGTCATGTTATCTAATAACACAGGGATCATTTGGTTCAACGCGTAGTCCCACCTCGCCACCCATTTCTCTGTCTCACCTGTAGAAATTTGTAAGAAACTATAGAAACTTTGTGGTGGAACCAGCAGAATGGAGACACGAGACTGCGGATGCTGGAATGTGGAGCAACACACAAGATGCCGGAGGAACTCAGCAGGTCGGGCAGCATCTGTGGAGGGAGATGGACAGTCAACGTTTTGGGTCAAGATCCTTCACCCGGACTGATCAGGATCAAACCTTCTGGAACTGAGAGGGAGCAGCACCAAGTGTGGCACCACGGTGCCGTTTATTGATAGAAATGTTCAAACTAACATTGCAGATAATATCTCTGAAAATAAAGGCTGCAGAGTATTGTTATATCTCTCTATTGAACATTCTTTCATGATAGGACACAGGATCATCTAGTTTCTAAGATAAATATATTTTCCTACTCACTAGCCAGACATCGTTTTGTAAATAATGTGAAACCTTCTACAACTTTGGTACAAATTTTTAATATCCATTCAAGCAAGTAACATTCATAACTCTCCTTTAGTAATGGAAACACTGGACTGACACATTCCACTGACAAATACTCTAAATCATACGACAATGTTTGGGTTACAATGATATTCCAGAATATGTGAGATGCAACATGTAATACCTCGCATTAAATAAGATTTTCTAATGTAGAAATACATCCTAAGAAGCTCATACACATTTGAACAGCAATAAAGATGGAGGTTTACAAGGATGCTGTCTGGATTAGAGGGCATGTGCTATCAGGAGAGGCTGGACAAACTTGGCTCGTTTCTCTGGAGCGGCAGAGGCTGAGGGGTGATCTGTTGGAGGTGTATAAAATTATGAGGGGCATAGATAGAGTGGACAAGCAATATCTTTTTCCCATTAGTGAGCGATCCAATACAAGAAGGCATGCATTTAAGGTGAGAGGGGGTAGGTTCAGAATAGACGTGAGGGGTAAGTTTTTTCCTCAGGGAGTGGCGGATGCCTGGAATGCATTACCTGATAGGGTGGTGGAGGCAAATTCATTTGGGGCTTTTAAGAGGGGCTTGGATGGGCACATGAATGAGAGGAAATGGAGGGATGTGGGCATTCTGTAGGTAGGAGGGATTAGCCATGTCGGCACAACATTGTGGGCCGAAGGGCCTGTTCTGTGCTGTACTGTTCTATGTTCTATGTTTTAAGGAGCGTCTCAGTCAAGGGAAAAAGGGTGGAAGAGTTTGGGGAGAGTATTTCTGAGCTTAGGACGATCTGAAGAGACCTCAGATGCTGGATCTGGAACACAAAACAGGACGCTGGAAGAACCTGAAACATCCACTAACACTTTTGCCTCCACAGATGCTGCCTGACCTGCTGAGTTCTTCCAATGCTCTGTTTGTTTTGTGGCATCGAAATGAGGTGATAATGTGCAGGGTGTGTGTGAGGGGAAGGAACAGAAATCTCAGGGGATTATTAACTGTAGGAGGCTCCAGAAATAGGAAAACCTCATCACCGCTACAGTTTAGCAACAACGATGACCACTCTGGTCACTTTGCACTAAAGTGGACTGTTTATTTTTGTTCTAATTGTGATCTTTTTCTTGTAAAAATTGTGTATAATTTATGTTTATCTTGTGAATGCTGCTTATCTGATGCTCTGTGCCTGTGATGCTGCTGCAGGTAAGTTTTTCATTGCACCTGTGCACACATGGACTTGTGTATCTGACAATAAACTCGACTTTGACTTTGACCTTGACATAGGAAGGGCTGAGGTCACACAGGGATTTGGAGATGAAGCCAACAGTTTGAAACATTTGCCACTTGCTGGGGCTTGGAAAGGGAACCTGCTGAACATTTTCATTGTGGGAAAGGAAGGTTTCAATTTCCAAATTCTTAATTGATTTGTTTTGTTTTGTTCAGGACAAATTTCTTTGAAGTTGGATTTTGTACAATAAATGTGAATTGTAATCCCTAATTTTTTTTGGTTTTTCCCTCCAAACACCCCATGAAGTTCAATGTCAGGAATTGTGTTTCCTGTATCTTCCTGCTCAACAGTAAAGCCCAAATGGACAGATGGAGCTGCATGTAATATTTACGCACACTAAACCATGCCAAGCCGGTAGTGCTGGGCTACATTTGGCCTGAGTACAAGGGCTGGTATGGGGAATATTTGCCTAGGCTCCAGCTACCAATGCTGTTTAGCAAATTGTGGGAATGGGTGTGATGTGCACGTTCACCAAGGAGACTCATACAGAGAGCATCATGCCTGTGAGGTTCTAGAGGCATTTAATGCCCTTGCAGCAGAAATCAGGATCATTAGGTAGAAACAGATTGTCCTTTTGTGCTAGAATTATGTGTTTTAGGCAGAACGTAATCAAATAAAGACTCTAAATTTAGCAAGGTACTGACAAACCAATCAAATAACACTCACTGTGAATTTCCCTGTGTGAAGAACATTGTGGAGTTGTTCTCCTATTTACTGATCCACAAGATGGTGACATCACTGCTGAGGCTGGCATGTACAGTATTACCTTGCCCAGTTGCCCTGTATCTGAGTGACACACTGGGCAGCCAAGAACTACACATAGACCACTCTAGGTCCGTTTCCTTCACTAAAGGACAGGAATATACCAGATGGGATTCTACAGCAATTTGACAGATCCATGGCCCCATTGTTACTCCACTTAATTTAAGTTAGCCATGGTAGGTTTGGATTTCCTGTCTCTGGATCAGTAGCCCAGGGTTCTGGTTACTGACCCGGTAACAATCACTATGTGTTCATATACCAGGTCCTGGGCAACCACAGAAGGTGTGGGTAAAAGTTGATTCACGTACTGGAGGGAAAACCTATGTTGCTGTGAGATTCCTGGTGTCTCTCAGACCCTGGGGAGCAGATTGGTGAGGGAGCTGTGCCACTGGATTGGTTGAAGAATTGCATTCAGTGGGAGGTCCAGCTCAGGCACTAAACTTAAATGCATCTCAATACTGACTCTTCCCACACTGTGGCATACTGTAGTGTTTCCTCACACAACCTGTCTCCAAGAGCAGCATCAGATGAAAAGCAAGCAGGAAAGGTTAGGCAGAGTCTAAGGTGGGAGGGATGCACACAACCTCGGCTTCAAGGACTGAGTTACTGAGAAGGCCCAAACTGATCATGCCTTACAGAGGTTTGCAAGGATTAAACTATAAAGAAGTAGCAAATGGACAAAATCATAAATTAAGCTGAAGGGTCGGTATAAACACAAGGGAAAACAAGAGAAAGATGAATCTAGAGTTGACAGAATAGGCTTTTACACAGAACTCTGGAAGATACATTTTAGGAATTGGAGGGGGTCATGCAATCACAAAGAAGGCACATCAGTGGCTGTACTTCGTTAGGAGTTTGAGGAGATTTGGTACATCACCAAACACTCTTGCAAACTTCTATAGATGTACAGTGGAGAGCATTCTGATTGGTTGCATCACCGTCTGATATGGAGGCTCCAATGCACAGGATCGTAAGAGGCTGCAGAGGGTTGTAGACTCAGCCAGCTCCATCACGGGCACAACACTCCCCACCATCGAGGACATCTTCAAGAGGCGGTGCCTCAAGAAGGCAGCATCCATCACTAAGGACCCTCACCATCCGGGACATGCCCTCTTCTCGTTACTACTATCAGGGAGGAGGTACAGGAGCCTGAAGACCCACACTCAACGATTCAGGAACAGCTTCTTCCCCACTGTCACCAGATTTCTGAACGGTCCATGAACACTATGTCATTATTCTCTTTTTTTTGAACTATTTATTTATTTTGTAATTTGTAGTAATTTTTATGTCTTTGCGCTGTACTGCTGTTGCAAAAACAACACATTTCACGTCATCTAAGTCAGTGATAATAAACCTGATTCTGATTCATCTCTTGAACTAATCCCGGTATTAGAACATAGAACACTACAGCACAGAGCAGGTCCTTCGGCCCACATAGCCCCCCCCCCCCCCCCATTTCTCTATCATTCATGTGTCTAGCTAAGAGTCTCTTAAATGTCCCTAATGTATCTGCCCCCCACAACCTCTGCCGGCAGTGTGTTCCACGCACCCACCACTCTCTGTGTAAAAAACTTACCCCTGACTTCCCCCTTATATCTTTCTTCAATCACCTTAAAATTATGTTAGCCATTGTCGCCCTGGGAAAAAATCTCTGACTGTTCACTCGATCTATGCCTCTCATCATCTTGTACACCTCTATCACCTCACCTCTCATCCTCCTTCTCTACAACCGGAAAAGCCCGAGCTCACTCAACCTATCCTCATAAGACATGCTCTCCAATCCAGGCAACATCCTGGTAAATCTCCTCTGCACCATCTCGAAAACTTCCACATCCTTTTTATAATGAGGCGAACAGAACTGAACACAATACTCCAAGTGTGGTCTAAACAGAGTTCTACAGAGCTGCAACACCATCTCGCAGCTCTTGAACTCAATACCCCGACTAATGAAGGCCAACACAACATACGCCTTTTTAATAATTAGATGAAGGGATATTTGAATGATGGGTCATAGCCAGTTTGGAATTGTTGATGACATTTCCGTGCTGATGACTCGCCTGCTGTTGGAGGGTGCTGACATGTGCTGTGATCACAAACAGAACACAATACACTTTGAATGTCACTAATGCAAAATTCTACTGACCGTACAAGGACCACCCCCCACCCCCCTCTGTAGGACAGGCTCTTCGAACACTAACCCAGGTCCTGCACCGAGTTCTGAGGCTGGCATTCGGATTAATTAAAGGACCTGAGTTTACCAGCCAGAGACTGAGACTGAGGAGTGACCTTATAGAGGTTTATAAAATTGTGAGGGGCATGGATAAGGTGGATGGTCACTGTCTTTTCTCTAAAACTAGACGGCACAGGTTTAAGGTGAGAGGGGAAAGAATTAAAGGAGAAAGATCTGAGGGGTAGGTTTTTCACATGGTAAGTGGAACCAGCTGCTGGAAGAGGTAGTAGATGCAGGTACAACCACAGGGTTAGACAAGTATTTGAACAGGTAAATGGATAGGAAAGGAATAGAGGGAAATGGGATTAGCACAGATAGGCATCTTGGCTGGCATGAACAAGTTGGGCCGAAGGGCCTGTTTCTGTGCTGTATGACTCTATGAATGATCTATCTTTTTTCACATAGATGCCTGCTTTTGTCTCCCTTAAAAGCCAGTTCCCACTACCCCACCTTCTGGTACCAACACCCATTAATCCTCTCCTAAACATCATGCCAACCCTTTCCCTCTTCACCTGCCCAAGGTATCCCAATCAACCACAACACCAACGCAATGATGACCCTGGGAAGAACATCCCAGAGATGCCATGGGATTGTTTCTTCTCACCAAAGTGAGCAGATGGGGGCTCAGTTTAATCACTCACCCAAGGACAGCAAGCCTGATGGTGCAGCATTCCCCCTGGAGTTCCCTCGATTATATCCAAGTCTCTTGATTGGAACTTGAACCCACATCCTTCTGACTCAGGGGTGTGTGCACCACAATGCGATTTCCTCAGTTACAAATTTCATACCTGTTTAGTGTTCACAGGCAATGCAGATTACAAATCCCAAATGGTTTCCATTTTACAGCCACAAACAACATAGAACCATTCAGTTTTGTTAAAATGCAAGAGTTTAATTCTTTTGAAGTATGATCAGTTCAGATGGAGTCGGGGATAAACCTCAGACTTTTATTTTGGGGGCAGGTTGCACTCAATATCTCCAAAATAAACTTTGGACCAAAACTTTGTCTGTGAGCAGCACCTGGAAGTGATGATCGAACGCTGCTGAGTAGGAAGCAGGAAAGAATGGGAATGTATCTTCATTTCCTTTATCTGTTTCCTGTTCTTTACACTCTGTGATTTCTATTTGTTTCATAATGAAATGCAAATGGAGAAACAAATCAAAAAATGAAGAAGAATTTTGAAGCCATGCATTAAGCTTCAGGGTGACTATTAGTATATCTTGTTATGATTTACTGCAAGTGTATCGGGAATTTAATTTGCACTTGATTTTTTTAAAATTAAGCGGTACGATAAAGTAGTCTCAGTAAAAGCAAGCACAAAACTACCAAATTATTGTAAAAAACATCTTGTTCAATAATGTCCTTCAAGGAAGGAAATCAGCCATCCTTAACCTATCTGGCCCTTCTGTGATTCCAGACCATAGAGTCATACAGCAAGGAAACAGGCCCTTCAGCCCAACTAGTCCATGCCGACAAAGATTCCCATCTAAGCCAGTCCCATTTGGCCATGTTTGGCCCATATCCCTCTAAAACCTTTCCTACCCATGTACCTGTCCAAGTGCCTTTTAAATGTTGTTAATGTACCTGCCTCAACCACTTCCTCTGGCAGCTCATCCATATACTGACCACCCTCTGGGTGAAAAAGTTGCCCCTCAGGTTCCTATTAATCTCTCCCCTCCCATCCCAAACCCAAGCCCTCTAGTTCCTGACTCCCCAACCCGGGAAAAAAGACTGTGCACGTTCACCCCATCCACGCCCCCAATAATTTGATCAAATTTTATTGATAACTTTTTTATAAAAAGGTCATCAAACACCAACCAACACTCTCCTCATTTCAGGGGCAATGAGGGATGGACATTAAATGCTGGCATTGCCAATGGCATTCACATCTCATGAATTAATAACTTTTTTTTTCACAAAGCTCATGGGAACACCACCAGCTATAGGTTCCCCTCCAAGTCATGTACCATCCCTACTTGGAAATATATCATCAGGCCATCGCCATCACTGGTTCCAGATCCCAGAACTCCCTCCCCAAGAACACTGTGGAAGAAGCTTCACTCAGATTACAATGGTTCAAAGTGGCAGCTCAGCACCACCTTCACAAGTGTAGAGCTCAAGCAGTAATTATATCCTCCTTTAGTAGATGAATATAAAAAGTACAATTTTGATAAGAACTGTACAATGAGCTTGGGGAATGTGGAAATCCTGTAAGAAGTCATAAAAGGCATCTAGACCTATTATAATGTTTATACAATTGATCCCATGTTGTACCATGTCCCTCAATACTTTCCTCCTCCAGAAACATTTGGACGGCTGTTGCTTCCATGTCAATGGTTGATGGTCTTTCCTGGCAATTATTCTTGCCTATTGCATTATGTTTTAGTAAAAAACACATCCTGCCTGTTTTCCCTGTAGATGCTAACTCTTTCTAGATCCATTTGTTTAGTCCCTTTGATCCCATTGTTTGTTTGAATAAACATTGACATCTTCCTTTATTATCTACAAAATTGTAGTAAGGTCATACTGTAAAATATTTCCCTGGGCTCAACTTCCTTTATCTCTCTTTAAGAAATGATGCTTAACAATCAAAAACCAAGGGCATTGAGAGTTACCTTACAAAAGAGTGATAAGACCTGCCAATAAAACCACTTTGCAGATAAAGAGACACTTTCACAAAACCAAAGGTAGGAAGGTAAACTGCAAATGATTAGGCAGGAGGCTAAACTGGGGTACGTTAGGGATAGCAATTGAAATTTCTATTTCACTAACAGCAGTTGATAGTGAGCCAACTGTTAATTTTAAAATTGAGATTGCATTATAAATAATTGTCAAAAATATTAAGAGATCAGGGAAGAAGGCAGGTAACAGGAGCTAGATCACAGATCAGCCACGAATTAGAATGTGGTCACAGAACTAAACATACTCCTATTCCTTTGTCCCATAAACTAACCTGCAGTTAATCCTCATATTTACATACACATGTCAAATTTCATACAGCCTGTTATTTTCCTAACTAAACATCCAGTCAGTAATGGTGAAGGTGACATTTTTGCTGCGTTGTAGTCAGACTAGCCACAACCCCAACCCATATTAAATGTAATCAATATCCACGATAGGCAGGAGTTGCAGTTCCGGGCGTTAGGCACCAGGTGGTTCTGTGAGCAAGCTAAACAGCAGTTCCTGAACTCTTAAGCTATCATCAGTGTAGGTGAGATAGTACAAGGTGATCAGTGCAGGTCAATCTTCACTTCAAAAAAATTAGTCATAGAGTCATACAGCACAAAAACAGGACCTTGGCCCAACACGTCCACGTCAACCAAGTTGCCTAACTGAGCCAGTCCCATTTGCCCGCATTTAGACCAAATCCCTCTAAACCTCTCCCATCAATGTATTTTGTCCAAATGTCTTTTAAATACCATAATTGTCCCCACCTCTACCACTTCCTCTGGCAGCTCCTTCCATCTACCCACCACCCTCTGTGCAAAAAAGTTGTCCCTCAGGTCTCTTTTCCCTCTCATGTTAAACCTGTGCCCTCTAGTTTTAGACTCCCTATCTATGCCCCTCATGATTTTATAAACCTCTGTATGACCACCCCTCAGCCTCCCACACTCCAGGGGAAGAAGTCCCAACCTATCCAGCCTCTCCTTATAACCCAAACCCTCCAGTCCTGTAAGATCATCTAAATCATCTTGGGTCGGGTTGTTTTCTCTGGAGCGTAAGAGGCTAAGGGGTGACCTGATACAAGTATGAGAGGCTTAGATAGGATGGATAGTCAGAGTGTTTGCCTCCAGAGTGGAAATGTCAAATACTAGAGGGCATATATTTAAGCTGAGAGGGGGAAAATTTAAAGGAGGTTTATAAGGCAAGTTTTATTTTACACAGAGAGTGGTGGGTGTCTGGAACATGCTGCCAGGGGAGGTGATGGAAACAAATACCACAGCAACATGAAGAGACATTTAGAGAGGCACATGATCAGGCAGCAAATGGAGGGATATGGATCATGTGCAGGCAGATGGGATTAGTTTAGGTTGGCTTCATGGTCAGCACAGACATCGTGGGCTGAAGGGCCTGTTCTGGTGCTGTACTGTTGTATGTTCTACAACCGAGTGCTAGTTGCTGGTTAATTCTCTTCATTTTACACCCTGGGTAATTTTGCTTCCAACATCCCATCATGGAACACACATGTTCCTTATTCTCCATATCCCTCTTCTTGCATTCTGACTCCATTACGTTATTGATACTGTTTCTTCACCACATAAGTAAACCAGTGTGTTAAATATGTAGGAACATCAGCTTCTTAAGCAGCGTGTCTTAAAAACAGGAACACAAGTGAAGGTTAGGCAATCTCTGCAAACTGATGATGCATGAAATCATTGGCTTCACACAAATGAGGTTATTCATTTAAGATGAGCAAAAATTAGACTTCAAGCTGCAGAAACCTACTCAGCTTGAAGTGTCACAATTAAGGAAATAAAAAAAATATATTAAAAGACATGATATTACAGTCATTGTCAGATATTATAAGTGTTAACAGCACCAATGGTGTCAACAGATCAGTAATTATGAGCCACTACACGCCAGCTCTGTGTGACAAGGTAAACAATAGGCAGCAGACAAACCTAGTAGGTATAAAATAAAAACAGAAAATGCTTAAGTTACTCAGCAGGTCAGGCTGTATCTGTGGGAGGAAAGAGAGTAAATGTTTCAGGTCGAAGACCATTCATCAGAACTGGAAAGGAGACAAAAGAGACACCCCTCCCACAGACGCTGCCTAACCTGCTGAGTAATTCCAGTGTTTTCTACTTTTATTTTAGATTTCCAACACCAGCAAGTTTTGTTTTGATTCTCAGACCTAATACACAAATCAGTGTGGACTTCAATACCCTCAAAGCAGGGTGAGCAGTTCAGAGCTGCCAGACTGGATGGATTAAAACAATTTTTGATGATAAAACATAGATAATAAGCAACCACTTCACACATGGAAAACAAATATCACAGATTTTGTATAGAGGAACAGCTGCTTGTTGATATGTAGTGCTTGTAACTGGAATTGGTTTATTATTGTCACAAGTACCGAGGTACAATGAAAAAGCTGAAGATAGGAACTCCCTTTAACTTGGTGAGGGAGGGTGTTCTATACTTCCAAGCATATCAAAACTTGCCTCCACAGTTGTTGACTTTGATGAACATTTCCACAATGATGCCACTTTCGGTCAGATGGTGGATGTGCACAGAAACACATCTGAAGCCTGTGTGAAATAACCCTGCCAGCCTTTGGCACCCAGCACCCAGAGGTCATTCACATCCAACATGTTCACAGCCTAAACTTTCTGCCCTTCAATTCTGTCGCTGTTACTTTGCTTATTCACCCCCTCAACTCTACTTTCAGTGACCTTTGTTCGAATGAAACAACTCACACCTTGGCCCCAGCCAGTTTTACTCCCTCAAGTGCAACAGTCAGACATCTGGTACGCAACACCACTCGTGCCTCACCACACCTGGCTGAATCACACCACTCTCTCTCCCCCACCAGAACTACCTGTCACTGCAATGACCCTGCAGCTTCTGTTCACTCTCACCAGGCTTCTCAATATAACCTCTCTACCTTGACCCTCCACTCAGACCTTCAGGTGTGAAGAGCTCAGAGACCCACTGATCAGCTGCCTCCGCTGATGTTCCCTTCCCCATTAAATTAGCATCACCTTGCCTTAGCCTGAGCCTGCACTCCAGTTTCTCTCAGCTCCTTTCCACAGACTGTACTGTAACTCACCACCTGTGAGAACGGGATTGGGAATTACTGACTTCTCTTCCCAGCCATCGTTACAGCCAAGGATGGAAGTGGTTCTCTCTCCTCCACTAATGTCTCCTTTCTGTTTCATCAGCAACCTCTCCCCAACCAAAGAGCCCTCAACTTCATCCACCCACCACACACACAGGTCCCCTGCTCCCCCCTATCCAGTTCTGGTTCCAATTGCCATACACCTCTCCCCTAATGGTCCCCATTCACACCTCCTATACTTAGAGTCCAGCACTGGTAACCCTTTATGTTCCTGCTATCTCCCTCCAGCAGCTGTCTCCAATCTTCACACTCCCCTCCCTCCGCCTCTCCATATTTTCTCTCTCTCTGTCTGCCTCCATCTATCATTCACCTGCCACTGTCTCCCAACTCCACCCCCTACTTAGCATAAGCTGCCTGTCATCTTTCACCCTTCCCCAGTCCACCAATCACCTCACAAGCCCATCTCTCCACTCCCCTTCCCCTCTTTATACTGGCGATCTCTCCTCTCCCCTCTCAGTCCTGATGCAGGGTTTTGACCCAAAATGTTGACAATTCCTTCCCCCCCCCCCCTCACAGATGCTGCTCTGCCCGCTGAGTTCCTCCAGCAGATTGTGTGTTGCTCCAGATTCCAGCATCGGCAGTCTCCTGTCTCCGCAACCCTTAACCACGTTGTCCTTAAAACATCCCTCCAATCTCCGTCACCTTTCAGACCCATGACCACCTTGTCCCAAGGACCTCCACCCTGAAGAAAGTGCTTCTCAGCATCTAGCGAGGCAAGACACCAACAGTTACCCTGGGCAACTGACTGATTTTTAGGTCACATGGTCGCATTATTCCCACAAAGTAATCATAGTGCAAAAGATATAAGCAGCAATTAAATCCTTGGATTCCCACAATCAAATTCCCTTCCCCACGGTGTGAACACCACTTTCCCCTGCTTCTGCCAGTGAAGTGAAAGGCACCTGTGGGAGAACCCCTGGTGGAACTTCACTTCCAGACCATTGAACCACCAATTTCTTGAGCATGACTTGATTCCACTCCAGTTTTGTCACTTCAGAGGTGGCTAATAAGGTCATCACTGCATCCAGACTCTTCCTCAGCTAGAACGGGCGATGACTGAAGTGGCAGGCGGGCATGTAGCTTGCGAGGTCTGCTTCTTCTTCCACAGGGTCTCTGTGTGGTCTCCATGGATGGGCTCGAGGTTCTCAATGCTACTCTAAGTGCTCCTCCACTCTGAGCAGTCATGAGCCAGCGACTCCCAGCAGTCAGTGGAGATGATGGTAAACTGGTAAATTGGTTTATATTGTCACATGTACCGAGGTACAGTGAAAACTTTGTTTTGCATGCCATCCATACAGATCATTTCTTTACACAGTGCATTGAGGTAGCACAAGGGAAAACAATAATGCAGAATAAAGTGTTTAAAAAAGTGTTACAAGAAAACAAGAATGCAGAATAAGGTGTTACTGTTACAGAGAAAGTGCAGTGCAGGTAGACAATAAGGTGCAAGGTCATAACGAGGTAGGTTGTGAGGTCAAGAGTCCATTTTATCATACTAGTGGACCGATCAATACTTATAACAGCAGGATAGAAGCTGTCCTTGAGCCTGGTGGTACGTGCTTTCAGGCTTTTGTATCTTCTGCCTGATGGGAGGGGGAGAAGAGAGAATGTTCGGGATGGATGGGGTCTTTGATTATGTTGGCTGCTTACCTGAGGCAGCGGGAAGTGTAGACAGAGTCCATGGAGGGGAGGCTGGTTTCTGTTATGTGCTGAGCTGTGTCCACAACTCTGCCATTTCTTGTGGTCATGGGCAGAGCAGTTGCCATACCAAGCCGTGATGCATCCGGATAGGATGTTTTCTATGGTGCATCAATAAAAATTAGTGAGGGTCAATGGGGACATGCCAAATTTCTTTAGCATCCTGAGGAAGTAGAAGTGCCGGTGTGCTTTCTTGGCCATGGCATCCACGTGGTTGGACCAGGACAGGCCACTCTTCACAGAGGCTTTAAGCACATCCTTTAAGCTTTACCTGTGTCTGCCTGGTAATCTCTTTCCACAACAGAGCATAGAACTGAGTGTGTTTCTGGAATCAAGTGTCCATTGTACCAACACAAAGAAACCCAGGAGAAAGAAGGCTTTGCAGAGACACTCAGTGGCCACAGCCTAAAACTGCAAGATAACTGTTTAAAAAGGACTATTTGCAAAATGTTAAAAAATTCAGCACCCAGTAGATTTTAACATGTCTCACGTGCATCAAATATGCCTTGGAATTTGGAGTATTTGACCTGCAGAATCACATGCTGGCTGGTTAAGGGCTGACTCTTTAGATGTGGCATGTTAAAACAGAGATTGCTCTTAACTTTCACAAATACCCTTTCTAACTAAGCATCTTACTTAAGAAGGGGTAACTAGTCACAAGTCTCCTCTGGTGTGCCAACAGGTTTTATAAAGCTATGGAGATTGTGGCTGATGTCTGCAACCCCAAATGTCTCGACTAATGACTGGAGACACGTGTCAGAATCCCACCATGGCAGCAAAGAGAATTTAAAGTCAACTAAGCCCACCGGGGATAAAAAGGTATTATTTGCAAGAGTGACCATAAACCTGTTGGACTGATAAATAAAACACAAGCGTTCACCAATAATGTTCTGAAAAGAAAACCTGCCCTTCTTATCCAAGGTACAACAGAGTAATCGACTCTTCACTACCCTCTGAAGTGACCATTTAATAGGAGTAAGCTATCATGTCCTCAAGCCGACCCTGCCACTCAATGTGATCATGGCTGATCTCAACGCCTCTTCTGTGCCAGATCCCCACAGCCCTCAATTCACTGATCTTTCAAAAATCTACTTCCACCTTAAGTACTTCCAGTGATCTAACCTCCACAACCTTCTGGGGGAACACAGACGACCACAGCTTGTGAATTAAAAACAAATTAATTAACCGTATTGAATTAAAAATTATGGTCGGCATAATGGAATCAGTGTTCCTGACTGTTATTAATTCTTATTGTACTTGAAACTTGAGTGAAACCAGTTTTCTGGTTACATTAACATTCTGTGGTGCCTTCATCAGCTGAGACATCTGTGCTACCAATACCCTTACTTCACAGCACCCCTAACCTCTAGGGTAACAGACACTGTTTATTTCCAAGATAGATGCTGTTTTGTGGCTTTCAGAAAACGTCTTGGTTCCACTCTCTCAGATTCCAAGAATTTGTCTTCGCCGCTGTCTTGTTGAATTCAAGATTAACCCACTAAGCTATTGCCTTTCAGAGTTCACGGTGGAGGCTGCAGCACTGCTAAAGGCACAACAGAACGGTTACCTGAACTCCATGCAAATCACACACGGAGTCACAGAGCTGCACAGCATGGAAACAGGCCCTTTGGCCCGACCCGTCCGTGCTGCCTGAGATGCCTTCTATGCTCGTCCCATTTGCCTGCATTTGGCCCATGTCCCACTGTTACTTTCCTATCCATGTACCTGTCCAAATGCTTTTTAAACACTGCAAACTGCACCACCTTCCCTGGCAGCTCGTTCCATATACCCACCACCCTGTGTGTGAAAAACTTGCCCCTCAGATTTCCTTTAAATATTTTCCCTCTCACCTTAATCTTATGTCCTCTAAGTTTGAGACTTCCCCCATCCTTGGTAAAAGGCCAACTACCTACCCCATCTATGGCCCCATCATTTTGTAAACCTCTATAAGTTCAAACCCTCGACCTCCTGTGTCCCAGTGAGAACAATTACACCCTATCCAATCTCCCCTTATAACCACAGCCCTCCATTCCAGCCAACATCCCGGCAAATCCCTTCTGCACTCTCTCCAGTGCTACCACATCCCTCCTGTAGTGTGGTGACCAGAACTGCACCCAGCATCCCAAGTGTGGCCTGACTAATGCCTTGTGCAGCTGCAACATGATGTCCCAACTCTTATACTCAATACCCCTGCCTATGATGACAAGCAAGCTGAACATCTTCTTCACTGCCCTATCTACCTGTGTCACCATTTCAAGGAGCTGTGAACTTGCACCCCAAGGTCCCTCCGTACATTAATGCTTCTCAGGTGCCTGCTGTTTACTGTACATGTCCTGACTGTATTAGAGGAACTAAAATGCATTACCTCGCACTTGTCTGGACTAAATTCCATCTGCCACCTGCTCCATCCAACCTTCCAGCTGATCTATGTCCTTCTGTATCCTTAGCAAGCATCCTTTCTGTCTACAACTCCACCAGTCTTTGTGCAGTCAGCAACATATCAGCCCACAGACATTCTCATCCAAGTCGTTTACATTTATGATAAACAACAAAGGTCCCAGCACCAATCCCTGCAGTACACCACTAGTTACAGACTTCCAGTTAGAACAACAATCTAGTGGTTAGCGCAACACTATTACAGCGACCCGGGTTCAAATCTGGCCACTGTCTGTAAGGAGTTTGTATGTTCTCCCCATGTGTGCGTGGGTTTCCTCTGGGTGCTCCGGTTTCCTCCCACATTCCAAAGAAGTACAGGTTAGGAAGTTGTGGGCATGCTATGTTGGCGCAGAAAGCATGGCGACACTTGCGGGCTGCCCCCAGAACACTCTATGCAAAAGATGCATTTCACTGTGTGTTTCGATGTACATGTGACTAATAAAGATATCTTACCTCTGCCTCCGATCACCAAGCCAATTTGGATCCAGTTTGCCAAAACACCTTAGATGCCATGCACCCTAACTTTCTGGACCAGCCTACCATGCAGGACTTCCTCAAGAGCCTTGGTAAAGTCCACCTATCCCACTTTGCCTTCATCAATTTTCTTGGTGATCTCCTCAAAAAAAAAATCAGATTTGTGAAGCAGGATTTCCCAGGCACAAAATGATGCCGACTCACCCTAAGCAGTCCTTGCCTTTCAAATGATCATAAATCCTATCCCTAAGAATTTTCTCCAATAGTTTCCCTACTACTGATGTAAGGCTCACCACGTAGCTTCCCATCTTATCCCTACTGCCCTTCTTGAATATGGGAGCAACTTTAGCTATCTTCCAGTCCTCCTGAACTTCACCTGTAGCTATAGATGATGCAAAACTTTCAGTAAGAGCTCCAGCAATCTCCTCCCTTGCTTCCCATAACACCCAGGGATAGATCTCATCAGGCCCTGAGGATTTGTCCACCTTAATGTGTGTCAATATCTCAAACACTTCCTCTTTCCTGAGACATACATGTTCCAGACTCTCAGCATACACCTCCCCCAACTCTCCCACCTCCCCATCTTTCCCCCTGGTGAATACTGACCCAAAGTCTTCATTCAGACACCACACATATCCCCTGGTTCCACACGAATACATCCCTTTTGATTCCTGAGGGGATCTATTCTTTCCTTAGGTACCCGCTTGCTTCTATTTATAAATAAGATTTTGGAATTCTTTTTAATTCTGTTGGTTGGGGCCATTTCATGTCCCCTTTTTGCCCTCCCAACTGCTTTCTTAATACCCCTCCTATATCCTCTATAAACCTCAAAAGGTTTAAAGAGGATAAAAACCTCACAATAACAATCTCCCATACCTGACATACAGTTCCTGCTTTGGAGACGCAAGAGACGGCAGACACTAGATACTGGAGCAAAAAGCAAACTGCTGGAGGAACTCAGCGGGTCAGGCAGCATCTGCGGAGGGAAATGGACGATCAAGGCTCTCAACCTGAAATATTGACAGTCCATTTCCTTCCACAGATGCTGCCTGACCCGCTGAGTTCCTCCAGCAGTTGTTTTTGCTACAGTTCCTTCGCTTACCTGATCAAACCCTCAATTTCCTTTGTTAACTAAGGTTCCCTAATCTTACCATCTTTGTTTCCTACCCTTACAGGATTTGTTGACTCTGGTCTATTTTGCTTTTAAACACCTCCCACTTATCAGATGTTGCTTTTCCCTCTAGCAGCTGCTCCCAATCTACTTTCACCAGGGCCTGTCTTATACCATTAAAATTAGCCCTCCCCGATTTAAGGCCTTAATTCTAGATTCACCCTTATCCTTTTCCATGACTACCTCAAAGCTGAGTGAATTGTGGTCACTGTTCGCATAGGGCTCCTCTATAGACATGGTCACCACTTGCCCATACTCATTCCTCAAAGTTAGGCTGAGTACAGCTTCCCCCCCCCCCCCCCCCCCCCCCACCACCAAACCCAATCCTGAGCAGAACTCTCTAATTACTGCTTTAAAAACCCAACCTGAATGCATTTAACAAATTCTACCCCAGCCAGGCTTCTTATATCAAGGCAATCCAAGTGAATATTGGGAAAGATCACTCACTATGACAACCCTGTTGCTTTTATATCCTACTGCTATTTGCCTACATATTTGTTCTTCAAAATCCCACTGACTATTTGGAGGGCTACACTTTAATCACTCTGTTCTTATTTCTAAGTTCTGCAGATATCGCTTCATTGGCTGATCCACCGGGATATCCTCCCTGAGTGCTGCTGTAATGGTCTCCCTGATCAGCAGTACACTTCCTCTCCTTTTGAAACCACCCCACACCCCCACCATCTCCAAAATTATACCAAGGAATATTGAGCTGCGTTCTTGCCCATCGCTCAACCACATTTCTGTGGATGTTGTCTACATGGATTTCAGTAAAAGATTTGATGAGGTTCCTTGG
Source organism: Pristis pectinata (assembly GCF_009764475.1). Classification (NCBI taxonomy): domain Eukaryota; kingdom Metazoa; phylum Chordata; class Chondrichthyes; order Rhinopristiformes; family Pristidae; genus Pristis; species Pristis pectinata. The sequence continues at coordinate 30,111,888 of NC_067430.1, forward strand.
GTAGGCTGGCCCAAAGCACATAGGATCCACAGCGAGTTGGTAATTGGGAACAAAAACTGACTGGGCCAGAGAGCACAGAGTTGGGGTGGCTGGATATTTCTCTGACTGGAGGTCTGTGTCTAGTGGTGTTCTGCAAGGATCGGTGTTGGGACGTCTTGTATGAAAATGTAGGTGGCCTGATTAGCAAGTCTGCAGATGACATGAAAATTTGCAGAGTTGTGAATACTTAGAAAGGTTATCAAAGGATACAGCAGGATATAGATCAGCTGGAAATTTGGGTGGAACAAACTTTTTTTATATATACACACCGCGGTGGGTGCCTGGAACACAACTGCCAGGGGAGGTGGTGGAAGCAGATACAGTATCAAAATTTAAGAGCTGTTTAGACAGACACATGAACAGGCAGGGAATAGAGGAATACGGACCACGTTCCGGAAGATGGGATTAGTTAGATTTACATCATGGTTGGTGCAGAAGTGGTGGGCGAAGGGTCTGTTCATGTGCTGGACTGTCCGAAGTTCTACGTACCCCCGATCACAGACCAAACACACCACCTATGGTTACTTCACTGAAACTGGGTATTGAAATTCCAACCTCAATAACATAATGGAAATATCCCCATATCAAGGACTACAGCAACTTAATTCAGTAACCTTGCCTTTATATGTGGAACTGGGCAAAGTGACTATTCAACAATTGCCATGAATTTAATTTCTTTTCTTTAATTTAGATTTTCCCCAGTTGTTTCAGTAAAAATCTCAACTAAAAAACAAAGCTAAAAGGAAAATAGTTTCTGGTCCTAGAAATCACAACAATAGGTTTTTCATAAAAACATTTGATTAAAACAAGCAATTGGATTCTCAAATATTTCATGCAAAAAGGCAAACAATGAGATCAAGGATGAAACAAACTCTCATGGTTGGTGGAACCCAAAAGTGAAAATGAAACAGTGGTAATTTCAATAAAATTTAAACAGGATATCCACAAGGTGTACTTACACAAAGAGCCTCAAATTTTTTAAGCACCAAAAGCCTCCAAAATTCTGCTCACTAGTTATTAACAGCTCCCAACCTTCTGGCAGACTTGACAGCCCCAAGCACTTGGCTGGAGCTGTTAGTTATACGATTCCAAGAGCCTAAATCACCAAGTGATTCAGTACTTATTTTTACAAATTTAGAAGGTGCTTTGGACTCAAAGGATGTGCACCCTTGTCACCACCATCATCAACATAGTATCACTGTATTAATATCTACAAGGTCTCTCTACAATGTAATGCATTTGGAGAGGTGCAAAAAGTTAAGGGAATACATAGTAGAGGATATGTTGGTAGTATCTACAGGAGGTGCTGCCTCAAGAAGGCAACATCCATCATCAAAGATCCCCACCATCCAGCCCACATAAATACATCTACATCTGAGCAACTCATTTCAGGGGTACCAATGTTCATGCAGAAGTGTAACGAAGTTCCAAGGGCTCCCTAACAGGTTTCTTGAATGTATCTTTACATTTTCAGTTCAGTATGTGAAAAATCACTTCAGTTGATTATAATAGTATCTACAGGAGGCACTGCCTCAACAAGGCAACATCCATCATCAAAGATCCCCACCATCCAGGACATGCCATCTTCTCGCAGCTCCCATCGGGCAGGAGGTACAGAAGCCTGAAGTCCCAAACCACCAGGTTCAGGAACAGCTATTTCCCTTCAACCATTCGGTTCTTGAACCAACCGGCACAACCCTATCACTGCAGTGTAGCAACTTTGCACCAAAATGGACATTGTTTCTTTTTGTTCTAATTGTGTTCTTTCTTGTAAGAAGTGTATAATTTATGTTTTCTTGTGAATGCTGCTTATATGATGCTCTGTGCCTGTGAAGCAAGTTTTTCATTGCACCTGTGCATATGACAATAAACTTAACTTTGATAGGGAGAGGTGCAGTGTACACCCACAGATCCTTAGAAGACTGGTCAATACTGAAGATGCACGAGATTCTTTCCTTTATGGAGTATAGAATATTAGAGTAGGGAGGTTATTCTAGAACCAGTCAGAACACAGCAAGTACTGCAGTTGGTTCTAATCACATTATAAGCAAGATGTGATTGCACTGGAGTGGATTCAGGGGAGATGTACTAGAACGTTGTCAGGACAGAAAAATAGTAGCTATGGAGGGAAGATTGGATAGGTTGGGGTTATTCTTTAGGAATATGGAGGAAGCAAAGACGTGAACAGTTGAGGTGCATAAAATAATGGGAGTCCCGGATAAAAAGGAGTTACCCATTTCCATTTGGAGAGAGCTCAAAAACTAAAGGGCCAGGAATTAAAGCAACTGGAAGGATCAAAGTGGAGATGAGGAAAGAAAAATCAGATTTCACCAGAGGGTGAAAGGGTCAGGAACTCATTTCTTGAAATAGACAGTAAACCTTAGATAATCAGGTACCGGACATGTACTTCAAGAGCTACAGATGAAGTGCTGGAAGGTGAGATTAGGCTGGGCAGCTTTTTCTGGCCATCGCAGGCACTATGGCTGAATGGCCTCCTCCTCTATTATAATTTTTCAATGAAAAATTGAAAAACTTACTAACCTCTGCATAATTTATCAAACCAGTAATCTTATCAAAAGTAGAATATTCCCCAATACATGACCAGTTGTACTTAAAATTATTTCTTAATGAAATTATTGAAGTGTAAATTTATTGTAAGAAATGGACATTTATAGATTACAGAATCTTTCCTTGTGCAAGATTGAAACTACCACAGTTTCTGCACCACTCATTTGATTAAACGTCTCGACTGTAATAAGCTCTTGATTCTAAAGGAATAGAAATTCCTTGTTCCACTTGTTCTCAAAGGCTCATGAAACATACATCCATTCTACGGCAAGAAATAGAATCTAAGGCAATTCAAGCCAAATCACTGGAACACTTAAAAAGGTAAAGGAAACAGTATCTAAATTGGGCTCACTTCAATAAAGTTTAAAAATCAGCATATTCAGTTAAAAAAAAAAATTCCAGTTTAGAGAGAGGCTAATTATTTTATTGATGAGTTTTATATAGAACCAGAAACATCTACGTTCTGATAAATGTATCTGAAACAGTAGTTTCCTAAAGGCTTTTCCCCCCACTCATTTACAGCAAACTTAAGCTTTGAGTTTAATGAACAAGAGGTGCACTCCCCAAAGCTGGAGCAAAGCAGAAATGGCTTTGATTTCCCCCCCTTTCCCAAGTACACATAAAAAAATTGTTCCTTCCCCCTTAATTGACTGCACAAAACATTTTTCCCCTCTAAAACCATAACACATTTACAAGTAGACACTTTTCAAATGCATCTTATGAAAAACACACTATTGCAACCTGAAAATAATATGGCTCTCTTTTACTGAATGACAAAACTAGCTTGCTATTTTCAAAAAAACCTATTATACAGACCAATCCCCTAAAGGCCATTAGATGCAGAGTTTTAATTTAGATTCTATTTCAAATGGATCCCAAAACAAGCTTCGTAGAAAGGAAAATAATACCTCGCAAATTCATTTTAAAGTTCAAAGAAAATACTTCAAATCCTTTTAATCAGTTTAACTAAAAATTCAAAAAGATATGCCGGATCAGTGAGAATAATGCGACTCTTCAAACAATGAACGAATGTTGGATGGAGATTCAAACCACTTTAGCACTTGTCACATTGGTAACATTCCAAATCTGTGGCATTATTTCTGTTCCACTGTCATTTGCTGAGAAGGTATTCAGAGCTGACATTGTACAGTACTTGTAAGATGTTAAAAAGTAGTCACTAGTTTGCAGAAGACGCTTTCAGATCTTTATGTAAAGTAGTGGGGTTTCTTCACATTTATGCCATATTCAGTGAGAGCAGGAAATTAAATCTTCCATGGTGAGGGTGTATTTTTTATCCTGGAAAAAAACAATTTTAAAAACTGAAGCATCTTACAAGACAAAACGATTCCCTGCAAATAAAAAATTTACACAATTTTTCCATACACCTGTTCCATTAACCCAAAATAAAAATGGAATAAGGAACGACAGCAAATAATTTGAAGACCAAAGAAAAACTCCAGCGAGGATGGCAGTAGAAATGTGCAAACATCAGTAATTATGAAGTAGCACATATCATAGTACACTTGGAATGGGAGAGAGCAGAGTGGTTTGGAACAGCAAATGGATTAAAAATGGTAAATTGGTTTACTGTCACATGTACCAAGGCACAGTGAAAAAAAACTTTGGTTTAAATGCCATCCATACAGATTATTTCATTATATCAATACATTGAGGTAGTACAAGGGAAAAGCAGTAACAGAATGCAGAATAAAGTGTTACAGCTACAGAGAAAGTGCAGTACAGGCAGACAATAAGGTGCAAGATCATAATAATGTAGATTATGGGGTCAAGAGTCCATTTTGTCGTACTAGGGGACCGTTCAATAGTCTTAGTGGGAAAGAAACTGTCCTTGAGCCTGGAGGCACGTGCTTTCAGGCTTTAGGGGGATGCATTTGGCAATAATAACAGCAGGGTGCTCTGGTTTCCTCCCACATTCCAAAAGACGTACAGGTTAGGAAGTTGAGGGCATGCTATGTTGGCGCCGGAAGCGTGGCGACACTTGCGGGCTGCCCCCCCAGAACACTCTACGCAAAAAAGTGCATTTCACTGTGTGTTTTCGATGTACAGGTGACTAATAAAGATCTTATCTTACCTCAGTTGGCAAAGGCAGTTAATGAAATCTAAAGGAATAGCATTGATGTGTGTTGATGCAATATAACACTAAGGTATTACCTGGTATTAGTTACCATAATTACACATAGCAGATAAAAGGAATCTACCATTACATGAGAAAAGATTAAGGGATATTTGATACATATGTTAGGATTATGGAAATGATGAATAGATGGAACTGTGTTTCCCAATGATGAATGGATCTAAAAACAATAGAGATATACAGGAGGTTGTTTTGTTTAAATGCATAAATGCATTTTGAGACAGTAGAAATGAACTAGCAGAGTTAGCAATTGAAGCAAAGACCAGGTATACAACTTAGATTAGAAAGAAGGTTACAGAGAAATCAAGGGATTTGGAGGACAGGGCAAGTTAATGCAATTAGGGCAGCTGTTTGTGAGGAAAGCACCAAATAAAAACAGGAAGTGTTGGAAATATTCATCAGGTCGGGCACAAACAGAGATAACATTCCAGGTGACATCAGCAGTGAGCTATGAGGGAAGGTCAGCAACTGAAACTTTAACTGCCAAAGGTTTGACATACTTCCCATTTTTATTTCAGATGTATCTAATCTGCAGGATTTTGATTTTCTACCAAAAAGTACTGGATGAGCCAGAGTAATGTGCGTATAACCTTCTGTAAGACAGGGCCAGGTAATATAATTCCAACATGATACAACAAGTCTCTGTCATTTGGAATTGAATGAATACCTTTATGAGAAAGTTCTCTCATTGGAAAACCAGTTTGGTTTGTGCTTACAGGTAACATTGAGAAAATTTAATGTTTGTGTATTTCCTTGGGCTGTTCATCCATTAACATGAGTTTCTGGCTGAAAGTATTCTAATTAACCAGGAGCAATGGTTCAGAAGCTGAAGAATCCCAAATTACAAACGTGCAGTCTTATAAAGCATAGATTTTCAGAACTTTAAACTGGCATATCCTGTTCCTACAGGATTGTTCCGATGGATAAAGCTTCCCTGCAGTTGCTCAAAATTGCATGAAGCATCACATTCAGTATGAACAAACCTTGCTTTTGTTTCTGGAGCTTCCCGATGCAGTTCCTTTCATCTTACAATGCTGCAAGGCATCATTCGCAATATCCGAGATGAACTTTTGTGCAGCCAAAGATATTAAACGAATTCTGTTTAGAAAACAGAGTGATCAAAAAGCCCATGTATACAACCAATTTCATAGTAAATCAATGCAAACTGTTAATGAAGATTTATAAATGAACAAAACAGCTTCTTGAATCAATATTCTTTCACAGAATATTCGCAAAAAGTGTAGCTTAAACATCCTAGAAAGGTTCCACTGAGAGAAGATCTTCAGTCTTTCAATTAACAAACTCCAGCAATTACAACCACCAACCTTTGGATATCTATTCGTAAACTAACATATTAAGGGGCTGGGGGGTGGGATTCTTGAAATTCTTTGGCTATTGAGCAAATTTCCAACATACAGGGCTACAAGAACAGAATAGCTATATGAAACACAAGCTTTTGGGAACCTATTACAACTTAAAGCATTTTAAAATAAGGGTTTCTCACTGTAGAAATGCTAAATCAATATTATTACTAAAATGTCAAAGCACTAACTTACATGCGAGGATCAGAAGCCTCAAACCCTGCTCGATTCAGATAGTATCCTGTCACAGCATCTGGTATCTGAGGTGTTCAAAAAAACAAGCAGCATGTAAAAAGTGAATTAACTATACACACCTTTAAAGTTAATCATTAACCAAGCAAACTCATCACCAAACTCCAAGACCTGGGACTCAACACCTCCCTTTGCAACTGATCCTTGACTTAGAGCCATCTTCTGCCTAGTCCCATCTACCTGCACCCAGACCATATCCCTCCAAACCCCTCCCATCCATGTACCTATCCAAACTATCTTACAATTGAACCCACATCTACCACTTCCTCTGGCAGCTCATTCCACACTTGCACCACCCTCGAGTGAAGAAGTTCCCCCTCAGTTTCCCCTTATATATTTCACCTTTCACCCTAAACCTATGTTCTCTAGTTCTAGTCTCACCCAACCTAACGGGGGAAAAAGCCTGCATGCATTCACCTTATCTATACATCTACAAGTTTGCAGATGATACCACCGTTGTAGGCCGTATCTCAACCAGCGATGAGTCAGAGTACAGGAAGGAGATAGAGAGCTTAGTGGAATGGTATCATGACAACAACCTTTCCCTCAATGTCAACAAAACAAGAGCTGGTCATTGACTTCAGGAAAGGGGGCGGTGCACATGCACCTGTCTAATCAAGGGTGCTGAGATCGAGAGGGTTGAGAGCTTCAAGTTCCTGGGTGTGAACATCACCAATAGCCTGTCCTGGTCAAATCACATAGATGCCACAGCCAAGAAAGCTCACTAGCGCCTCTACTTCCTCAGGAGGCTAAAGAAATTTGGTTTGTCCCCTTTGACTCTCACCAACTTTTATCAATGCATCATAGAAAGCATCCTATCGGGATGTATCACGGCTTGGTACAGCAACTGCTCTGCCCAGGACTGCAAGAAGCTGCAGAGAGTTGTGGACACAGCCCAGTGCATCACAGACACCAGCCTCCCCTCGCTGGACTCTGTCTTTACCTCTCGTTGTCTTGGTGTAGCAGTCAGCATAATCAAAGACCCCACCCACCCGGGACATTCTCTCCTCTTCCATCGGGTAGAAGATACAGGAGCCTGAGGGCGTGTACCACCAGACTTAAGGACAGCTTCTACCCCACTGTGATAAGACTATTGAACGGTTCCCTTATACAATGAGATGGACTATGACCTCACGATCTACCTTGTTGAGACCTTGCACCTTATTGCACTGCACTCTCTCTGTAGCTGTGACACTTTACTCTGTACTGTTACTGTTTTTACCTGTACTATATCAATGCACTTTGTACTAACTCAATGTAACTGCACTGTGTAATGAATTGACTTGTATAATCGGTTTGTAAGACAAGCTTTTCACTGTACATCAGTACAAGTGACAGTAATAAACCAATATCAATGTACCCCTCATAATTTTGTATACCTCTAAGATCTCCCTTCATTCTCCTGCGCTGCAGGGAATAAAGTCCTAACCTATTCAACCTTTCCTTATAACTCAGGTCCTCAAGTCCTGGCAACACTGTGTAAATTTTCTCTGCACTCTTTCAAGCTTATTGATACCTTTCCTGTAGGTAGGTGACTAGAACTGCACACAATACTCCAAATTTGGCTTCACCAACGCCTTGTACAACTTCAACATAACATCCCAACATCTGTACTCAATGCCCTGATTTATGAAGACCAAAGTGCCAAAAGCTTGCTATAATCCTATCTACCTGTGACTCCACTTTTAAGGAACTATAGATCTGAATTCCCAGGTCCCTTTGTTCTACTGCACACCTCAGAGCCCTACCATTCACTGTTTACGTCTTATCCAGGTTTGTCCTCCCAAAGTGCAACACCTCACACTTTTCTGCATTAAATTCCACCTGCCATTTTACACCCCATTTTCCCAGCTGGTCCAGATCACTTTGCAAGCTTTGATAGCCTTCATCACTGTCCACTACGCCCCCAATCTTGGTGTCATCCGCAAATTTGCCGATCCAGTTTACCACCTTGTCCAAATCATTAGTATAGACAATAAACAGCAACAGACCCAGCACCGATCCCTGCAGCATGCCACTAGTCACAGGCCTCCAGTCAGGGAGACAACCATCCACTACCATTCTCAGGCTCCTCTCACTATTCAATGTTAAATCCAATTGGCTACTTCATCCTGAATGCCAAGTGACTTAACCTTCTGGACCAGCCTCCCATGCAGGACTTCGTCGAAGGCCTTGCTAAAGTCCACATAGACAATGCCCACCGCCTTTCCCTCATCGACCTTCTTGGTAACCTCCTCGAAGAACATTAAAATTGGTAAGACGTGACCTACCACACACAGAACCAAGTTGACTATCCCTAATCAGGATGCCTATCCAAATACTTATATATTCTGTTGTTTAGAATATCATCTGATAATTTACCCACATCAGACTTCCTGATCAACAGACCATAAGATCAACAGTAAGGACAGGCAGCAACACCTCCAGCACAATTATTCTCAATACTGGTGCCCCACAAGGATGCATCCTCATCTCCCTATACACTCATGACTGCATGCCAGATTCTGCTCTAAATTCACCTACAAGTTTTCAGATGATACCACTGTAGTGGGCCACATCTCAAATAACAATGAGTTGGAGTACAAGGAGGTAGAGCACTTAGTGACATGGTGTCATGACAACAACCTTTCCCTCAATGTCAGCAAACAAAAGAACTGGTCATTGACTTCAGGAAGGGGGCAGTGCACATGCTCTTGTCTACATCAATGCTGCTGAGGTTGAGAGGGTTGGAAACTTCAAGTTCCCTGGAGTGAACATAACCAATAGCCTCTCCTGGTCTAACCATATAGATGCCACGGCCAAGAAAGCTTACCAGTTCCTCTATTTCCTCAGGAGGCTAAAGAAATTTGGCATATCCCCTTTGACACTCATCAGTTTTTAAACCAATGCATCATAGAAAGCATCCTATCCGGGTGCATCACGGCTTGGTATGCCAACTGCTCCGGCCAGGACCACAAGAAACTGCAGAGAGTTGTGGACACAGCACATCACGGAAAATAGACTCCTCTCCATGGACTGTCTACACTTCTCACTGCCTCGGTAAAGCAGCCAACATAATCAAAGACCCCACCCACCCTAGACATTCTCTCTTCTTCCCTCTCCCATTGGGCAGAAGATACCAAAACCTGAAAGCATGTACCACCAGGCTCAAGGACAGCTTCTATACCGCTGTTACAAGGCTATTGAACAGTTCCCTAGTACAAGTTGGACTCTTGACCTCACAATCTACCTCATAATCACCTTATTGTCTGCCTACACTGCACTTTCTCTGTAGCTGTGACACTACTCTGCATTCTGTATTGATTTACCTTGTACTTCCTCGATGCACTGTGTAATGAATTGACCTGTATGAATGGTATGCAAGACAAGTTTTTCACTGTACCTCGGTACAAGTGACAATAATAAATCAATTCCAAGGTAGAAAATGTTTAGCATTTGAAAAATGCTTCCCTACCAGCCATCAACTTCCCATGTAATGGGAATTCATTATATATTGGAGAGATTAAACAAAATGAGAATACATAAATTATTTACTAAAACTGCTGTAACATCACTTCCCAAATGACAATATTTAGTACACTGCATTCCAGATTCTATCACAAAGAATGCTTTCCAAAATTTCCATACTTACATTAATGAGAATTCCAACGACCAAATTATAAAAAGATTTTCTACATAATCCCATTTAGAACTCGTGTGTAATGGCACAGGGAATGTTACAGCCAGATTTATGAAGTTATGTTGTTTTTTTTAAAAAGCATTAGCATAGGAAATGGTCACAGTAGTAGTAGAATTTAACCCAAAATCATTTGGGTCAAGGGGACTGGAATCAGCTTTGTCAAAACTTGTGCTGATTTGAAAATTAGCAGTTGTAATGTTTTTTTATATTAACATGAATGTAAACATTGTATGCTTCACCATTTCACCTTGTGTTTGTTTACTGCACAGGAAGATGCCACTTTTCAAAAACTTAAACCAAGCAAGGACATGTACTGTTCTCAATCTTCCACATACATGCTCCTGTAGCCCAGTGTTTTAACTTCTTTGACTTATTGTTGAACGAGAATTGGAAGCCTGACATGATGGTAACAGGAGAGTGAAGAACTTGCCAAGTACCTTATTTATCTAGTTGACATTATGTAGAGAAAATGAAGTGCAAGCCACAACTTGAATTATTGAAATGAATATAACCTTACTGTTGGTGTGTAATCTTCTAGTTGCATAAGAAAATCTGCCAGTGGCGTTGTTGATATAACAGGTTTGACATCCCCATTGGCAATCCCTTGAGGAACGTAGACACCATTTGAAACAGATGTCTCTGTTGCAGAGGCAGCAGCATTTGGAACTGAAGAGACAAGAAAGTTACACTGATCAGCACATAGCAAGAGAAAACTGACCTTGCTGAAAGCTGTAGCCCAGAAATGAATGCATTGTCCTTATTTTCTGATGCTCACTGTTAATTGCCTTCTCCTCTTCTGACATCACAACATAGGGACTTGCAGATTGGGTTATTAAAAAAATGGGTACAAAGCTCTTTGTAAATTCTCCAAAGCAAATTGAAATGAAAACAGAAAAAACTGGTACAGATCATGCAGCATCCATGGACAAAGAAACAGTTGAAGTTTCAGGTGCAAGACCCTTCGTTCCTCCTTCATTTGCAGTTTTTTTTTATTTTCAGTTAAAGATCAAGGACATTTGCTTGGTTGACAAAAATTACTTCAACATTCAATACCATTAATGACTACGACTGTTCAACCAAACTAAAAAACTAATTAAAAGATGGAAGGAAAATGATGGAAAGTCCATTTACTGAATGCAACATTTCAATTGGTTATTTGGATCTGATATTATAATATTCAAATTAATTCAAAATCCTCCTGATTTTCAGGCCCTTACTGGCTAACCCTAATCCAATTCAATGCAAATTCTCAGTCACATTTCCAAGTTGCATCAAGTCAATAGTCATAGCTTGAGACACAGTAACAAAGACATCCCATATTTGATTTCTTGCTCTGATCTGCCAGCTTCTGCCAAAGCCTCAATACAGCAGTAACCTTTATAGATTGCAAGGGAACCAAGATTGTGGTGCATGTTTTTTTTGTGGGGGGGGGGGGGGGGGGGGGGGGGGGGGGGGGGGGGGGGGGGGGTGAGGTAGTGGAGGAGGAGGAAAGTGAAAGAACCACAGTGGCTGGATAAATGCATGGCACTGGGTATTCTACTGAGGCACTCAAAACCACATCCATTGAACAGGACACAAAATGACAACTATATGGAATTATAGTGCAGCAAGAAATTAAAACAAAACTATAGGCTGGAAACTCGAGAGTGAATATAGACCTTAATGCTATCCCACAGGTAGATAAAGATAAAGATCCTGTGTATTTGAAGTTAGGAGGAACAAGAGGCAAAGGACTTCGGAAAACTTAAAGGCAGGAAAACAGTAGCTTGCTTAAGGAGAATCCCAGGGACGTGATAGTCAGCAAAAGGTCAAAAATACAAAAGTGATACTATGCATAAACAGAAACAAAAAGCATATTCAAAGATAGAGAACACGGAAAAGTCGATGGCAATACACCTATAAAACCATGACCACTGGGGGGAAGATCACTGTAACCACAATGCGTTACTTCTCAAACTAGAGAACTGATAACATCAGTGGTTTGGTACTGTGGATCTTTCAAAAGTTCCCATTCGGAAAGCATTCAGGGAAGAGAAGTCCAAGGGACAGTCCATCGAGACATGGACAGGCAAAAATGAAACCAAGAGAGGGCAGTTAACTAAGTTGGGCAGCACAAAATTTGGAGTAGAATAGCCAGGTTCAATGTATCACAGAGGCTAGAAATATAGAGCAAAATCTCAAACAAACTGCTGGAATAACTCAGCAGGTCAAGCAGCATCTGTGGAGGTAAAAGGACGTTCAGTGTTTTGGGTCAAGACCCTACATCAGGACCTCATCCAGAGTCCTGATGCAGGGTCTTGAAGCATTGACCATCCCTTCGCCTCCATAAATGCTGCCTGACTCACTGAGTTCTTCCAGCAGTTTGGGTTTGTTCAATGCATCATAAGCTGGAGAAAGGTGGAGGGAGGATATTCTGGCTGCTTTGACCTACTGCGAGAGAGGAAGAACATAGCATTCCTATTAATTTTTTTTTAAGTTTTGTCCATTCACAGGATACAAACACCACTGCAATGCCCACACTTATTCTCCAGCCCTGCACTGTGTAGGCAGTTAGTGAGGATGGTTTCTGAAGTTACAGACAGGCCAGTCATAGAGTCACGCAGCACAGAAACAAGTCCTTCGGCCCAACTGGTCCATGTCAACCAAGATTCCCCATCCAAGCTAGTTCCATTTCCCAGTGTTTGGTCCATAACCTTCTAAAGCTTTCCAATCGATGCACCATTTCCAACTGTCTTTTAAAAGTTGTTACTGTACCTGCATCACCACTTCTGGCAGCTCATTCCACATATGGACCACTTTTTGTGTAAAAAAAAAGTTAACCCTCAAGTTCCTCTTAAACCTCTTCCCTCTCACCTTAAACCTATGCCTCTCATTTTTGATTCCCCAACCCTGGGGAAAAGACAGTGTGCATTCACCCTATCTATGGCCCTCATGATTTTATACACCTCTATAAGGTCATCCCTCAGTCCCCTACACTCCAAGGAATAAAGTCCTAGCCCATCCAACCTCTTCTGTAACTCAGGCCCTCCAGTCCCAGCAACACCCTTGTAAACAGTCTGGATAACGGTGGCAGATCTCGGACCCAGGCGACATTTCAGAACTAGAAGGGTTTTGACAACAACCCAGTCCCCCCCTCCAACCATTCATCACCCCCCCACCCACCATCAGACCGTCTGCGCCCCACCCGCAACCATCCAGCACCTCCCCGCCCCCCCCCAACCAACCACCAGAAACCCTCTTTGATCACCACCACACAACCCCCCCGCCTCCACCTGGACTCCACCGACCCCCCTCCTCCTCCCAGACCCCCCCCATCCCCCTCAGACTCCCCCTCCCCCCCAAACCCCACCGGACTCCACCGACCCCCTCCTCCTCCCAGACCCCCCCATCCCCCTCAGACTCCCCTCCCCCCCAAACCCCCCCAGACCCCAACGATCCCCTCCTCCCCCTTCCCCTCCTCCCTTCCTCCTCCCCCTTCCCCCTCCACCTCCTCCCTTCCCCCCCCCCCCTCCTCCCCTCTCCACCTCCTCCCTTCCCCCCCCTCCTCCTCCCCTCTCCCCCCCCTCCCCCCCTCCTCCCCTCCTCCCCCCCTCCTCCCTCTCCCCCCCCCTCCCCTCCTCCTCCCCTCTCCCCCCCTCCCCTCCTCCTCCCCTCTCCCCCCCCTCCCCTCCTCCTCCCCTCTCCCCCCCTCCCCCCCTCTCCCCCCCCTCCCCCTCCTCCTCCCCTCTCCCCCCCTCCTCCCCTCCTCCCCTCTCCCCCCCCTCCCCCCCTCCTCCCCTCTCCCCCCCCTCCCCCCCTCCTCCCCTCTCCCCCCCCTCCCCCCCTCCTCCCCTCTCCCCCCCCTCCTCCCCTCTCCCCCCCCTCCCCCCCTCCCCCCCTCCTCCCCTCCTCCTCTCCTCCCCCTCCCCCCCCTCCTCCTCCCCTCTCCCCCCCCTCCCCCCCTCCTCCCCTCCCCCCCTCCTCCCCCTCCCCCCCCTCCCCCTCCCCTCTCCCCCCCTCCCCCCCTCCTCCCCTCCTCCTCCCCCTCCCCCTCTCCCCCCCTCCTCCCCTCCCCCCCTCCTCCTCCCCCTCCCCCCCTCCTCCCCTCCCCCCCTCCTCCCCTCCCCCCCTCCTCCTCCCCCTCCCCCCCTCCTCCTCCCCCTCCTCCCCTCCCCCCCTCCTCCCCCTCCTCCCCTCCCCCCCTCCTCCCCTCCTCCCCTCCCCCCCTCCTCTCCTCCCCCTCCCCCCCTCCTCCTCTCCTCCCCCCCCTCCTCCTCCCCCTCCTCTCCCCCCCCTCCTCCTCCCCTCCTCCCCCCTCCCCCTCCTCCCCCCTCCCTCCTCTCCCCCCCTCCCCCCCCCTCCCCCCTCCCCCCCCCTCCTCTCCCCCCTCCCCCCCCACCTCCCTCTCCCCCCCCTCCCCCCCCACCTCCCTCTCCCCCCCCTCCCCCCCCACCTCCCTCTCCCCCCCCCTCCCTCTCCCCCCCCCCCCCCCCACCTCCCTCTCCCCCCCCCTCCCTCTCCCCCCCCCTCCCCCCCACCTCCCTCTCCCCCCCCCCCCCCCCACCTCCCTCTCCCCCCCCTCCCCCCCACCTCCCTCTCCCCCCCCCCTCCCCCCCCCACCTCCCTCTCCCCCCCCCCTCCCCCCCCCACCTCCCTCTCCCCCCCACCTCCCTCTCCCCCCCCCTCCCCCCCCACCTCCCTCTCCCCCCCCCTCCCTCTCCCCCCCCCTCCCCCCCACCTCCCTCTCCCCCCTCCCCCCCCAACCTCCCTCTCCTCCCCCCTCCCCCCCCACCTCCCTCTCCCCCCCTCCCCCCCCCACCTCCCTCTCCCCCCTCCCCCCCCACCTCCCTCTCCCCCTTTCCCCCCCCCCACCTCCCTCTCCCCCTTTCCCCCCCCTTCCCCCCCCCACCTCCCTCTCCCCCTTCCCCCCCCCACCTCCCTCTCCCCCTTCCCCCCCCCACCTCCCTCTCCCCCTTTCCCCCCCCCACCTCCCTCTCCCCCTTTCCCCCCCCCCCACCTCCCTCTCCCCCTTCCCCCCCCCCACCTCCCTCTCCCCCTTTCCCCCCCCCCCCACCTCCCTCTCCCCCTTTCCCCCCCCTTCCCCCCCCCACCTCCCTCTCCCCCTTCCCCCCCCCCCCACCTCCCTCTCCCCCTTCCCCTTCCCCCCCCCCCCCCCGGGCCGGGGTCGGACGCCGTGACCCAGGCCCAAACACCGACCGAAGCGCCCGCACCGACGCCCGGACGGAGGCCGCTCGCCAGCCCGGAGGCCCCGGGCGCACACCCACCGTTCCCGGCCGTGGTGCCGGCGGCCGCCCCGCCCGGCGGCGCCCCGTCCGAGTTCATGGCGCTCCGGCTCCCGCTCACTGCGGCGCCGCCATCCTGTCCACCCCGGAAACCCCTCCGCTCCCCTGCCCTTCCTTAAACCCCTCCGGGTGCTCCCGCCAATCGAGCGCCAACACTTCGTTCCGCCTGGTCGATTTGAAGGTGCAACATTTAATTATTCGCACAATAAAATACAAATTTAAAATATCGTCCAAATTTTGAAGGTAACTGTAAACCAAATTCTTCAACTAGCCAGTTGAAAGGGTGAACGCCATCAGGAGAGACACTCCTTCTGTGAATAAAGAAAGAAGATGCAGAAAACACTGAGCAGGTCAGGCAGCATCTGTAGAGGGAGAACCAGAGTTAATGCTTCAGATCAAAGGCTCTTCGTTAGACTGGGGAAAGAGGTTTTAAGTTGCAGAGAAAGTGGGGGTAGGATTGATAGGACAGATTTACAAGTTGGTGAGGCTGCACCTGGAGGTTCGTGTACAGTTTTGGTCACCCTGTCATAGGACAGAATCAATAGACGGTAGGTGTGGTTTGAAGGGTTGCACAACATGGTGGGCCGAAGGGCCTGTATTGTGCTGTATTGTTCTACGGACTGGAAAAGAGTGCAGAGGAGATCGGCAAGGATGTTGCCGGGATTCAATGGCCCGAGTTAAAGGGAGAGGTCGGGCAGGGTGGGACTTTATTCCTTGGAGTGTAGGAGACTGAGGGGTGACCTTACAGAGGTGTATAAAATCATGAGGGGCATAGATAGGGTGAATGCACTCAGTCTTTTTTCCAGGGAAAAGGAATCAAAAACTAGAGGGCATAGGTTTAAGGTGCGAGGGCAGAGGGACCTGTCGCGGCCAGGTTTGCTAGGGTGGTTCAGGAGGGTTTAAACTAGATTGCGAGCGGGAAGGGAACCGGAGGAGTAGGTCAGAGGAAGAAGGGGATGGGGAAAAGTCAGAGCTGACAGGTAGGGAGGCTTTGAGGAAGGAGAAGCAGAGTACAGGCTACAAAAGTAGTAAGGTGGATGGGCTAAAGTGCATTTACTTAAATGCAAGGAGCATCAGGAATAAGGGAGATGAACTGGGAGCTTGGATAAATACATGGGACTACGATATTGTGGCTATTACAGAGACATGGCTGACATTGGGGTAGGAATGGATATTGAATATTCCTGGTTTTCAATGTTTTAAAAGGGATAGGGAGGGGGGGAGAAGAGGAGGAGGGGTGGCGATACTGGTCAGGGACACTGTTACAGCTGCAGAAAGGGTAGATAATGTAGAAGGATCCTCTCTAGAGTCAATATGGGTGGAAGTTAGGAACAAGAAAGGGGCAGTTACCCTCCTGGGAGTATTCCTTAGGCCCCCGGTAGCAGTAGGGATACTGAGGAGCAGATTGGGAGGCAGTTTTTGGAAAGATGCGAAAATAACAGGGTTATTATAATGGGAGACTTCAACTTTCCAAATATTGATTGGCACCTACTTAGTACCAAAAGGTTTAGACGGGGCGGATTCCTGACACAGCATGTTGACAGGCCGACTAGAGGGAATGCCATTTTAGATCTAGTTTTAGGTAATGAACTGGAACAGGTGACAGATCTATCAGTGGGTGAGCATTTGGGGGACAGTGACCATTGCTCCATAACCTTTAGAATTGTCATGGACAGGGATAGGATCAAAGAGGACGGGAAGGTATTTAATTGGGGAAAGGCGAATTATGAGGCTATAAGGCAAGAACTTGGGAGTGTAAATTGGGGTGACATTTTTGAAGGGAAATGTACTATGGAGATGTGGTTGATGTTCAGGGATCTTTTGCAGGATGTTAGGGATAAATTGGTCCTGGTGAGGCAGAGAAGGAATGGTAGGGTGAAGGAACTGTGGGTGACGAGAGAGGTGGAACAACTAGTTAGGAAGAAGAAGGCAACATACATAAGGTCTAAGTAGCAAGGATGAGACAGGGCTCGTGAGGAATATAGAGTAGCAAGGAAGGAACTTAAGAAAGGGCTAAGGAAAGACTTTGGCGAGTAGGGTTAAGGAAAATACCAAGGCTTTTTTCTCACACGTGAAGAGCAGAAGAATGGCTAGGGTAAAGGTAGGTCCGATTAAAGACAAAGGTGGGAGGATGTGCCTAGAAGCTGTGGAATTGGGTGAGGTTCTCAATGAATACTTCTCTTCAGTAGTCACCAAGGAGAGGGGTCTTGACGATGCTGAGGACAGTGTTGGTGAGGGTAATGTTCTAGAGTATGTAGATATGAAGAGAGAGGATGTGTTGGAGTTGTTAGAAAATATTAGGACAGATAAGTCCCCGGGGCCTGACGGAATATTCCCCAGGCTGCTTCGTGAGGTGAGGGAGGAGATTGCTGAACCATTGGTTAGGATCTTTGAGTCCTCGTTATCCACGGGGATGGTACCGGAGGATTGGAGGGTGGCGAATGTTGTCCCCTTATTCAAGCAAGGTAGTAGGGATAGTCCAGGGAATTACAGGCCGGTGAGCCTTACGTCTGTGGTGGGTAAGCTGTTAGAAAGGATTCTAAGAGATAGGATCTAGGAGCATTTAGAGAATCATGGACTGATTAGGGACAGCCAGCATGGCTTTGTGAAGGGAAGATCTTGCCTCACAAGCCTGATAGGGCTCTTTGAGGAGGTAACCAGGAAGATTGATGAGGGTAGTGCAGTGGATGTGGTCTACATGGATTTTAGTAATGCGTTTGACAAGGTTCCACATGGTAGGCTTTTTCAGAAGGTCAGAGGCCAAGGGATCCAGGGAGGCTTGGTCGTGTGGATTCAGAATTGGCTTGCCTGTGGTGGAGGGAGTGCATTCGGATTGGAGGGCTGTGACTAGTGGTGTCCCACAGGGATCGGTTCTGGGACCTCTATTGTGATATTTATTAATGACTTAGATGAGGGGGTGGAAGGCTGGGTTAGCAAGTTTGCAGATGACACAAAGATTGGTGGTGTTGTGGATAGTGTGGAGGGCTGTCGAAGCTTGCAGAGGGATATTGATAGGATGCAGAGCTGGGCTGACAAGTGCCAGATGGAGTTCAATCCAGAGAAGTGTGAGGTGGTACACTTTGGAAGGACAAACTCCAAGACGGAGTACAAGGATAATGGCAGGATTCTGGGCAGTGTGGAGGAGCAGAGGGATCTGGGGGTTCATATCCACAGATCACTGAAAGTCGCCTCACAGGTAGATAGGGTAGTTAAGAAAGCTTATGGGATGTTGGCTTTCATAAGTCAGGGGATCGAGTTTAAGAGCTGCGAAGTGATGATGCAGCTATACAAAACTCTGGTTAGGCCACACTTAGAGTACTGTGTCCAGTTCTGGTCGCCTCATTATAGGAAGGATGTGGAGGCATTGGAAAGGGTGCAGAGGAGATTTGTCAGGATGCTGCCTGGATTAGAGAGTATGGATTATGAGGAGAGACTAAAGGAGCTAGGGCTGTTCTCATTGGAGAGAAGGAGAATGAGGGGAGACATGATAGAGGTGTACAAGGTATTGAGAGGAATAGATAGAGTGGACAGCCAGCGCCTCTTTCCCAGGGCACCAATGCTCAAAACAAGAGGACATGGCTTTAAGGTAATGGGTGGGAAGTTCAAGGGAGATGTCAGAGGGAGCTTTTTCTCCCAGAGAGTGGTTGGTGCATGGAATGCACTGCCTGGGGTAGTGGTGGAGGCTGATACGCTGGTCAAGTTCAAGAGATTGTTAGATAAGCATATGGAGGAATTTAAGATAGAGGGATATGTGGGAGGAAGGGGTTAGATAGTCTTAGGTGTGGTTTGAAGGGCGGCACAACATGGTGGACCGAAGGGCTTGTATTGTGCTGTATTGTTCTATGGTTCTATAGTTAAAAGCGACCTGAGGAGTAACTTCTTCATGCAGAGGGTGGTCGGTATATGAAATGAGCTGCCAGAGGAAGTGATCAAGGCAGATACAATAGCAACATTTAAAAGACACTTGGAAGGATACATGGGTAGGAAAGGGTTAGGGGGATATGGGTCAACCAAGGGCAAATGGGACTAGCTTAGATAGGCGCCTTGGTCGGTATGGACAAGTTGGGCTGAAGGGCCTGTTTCCGTGCTGTATTGCTCCATGACTATGACTATGAATCATAATGGAGCATCTCTGATAAAGTGAGACCAGGACTGCCATGGGATTAAATTGTAAACAAGGTTATCCAGTTGATAGTTCAATGGGACAGTTGGAGAGAATATGAACAAAGGAATATAAAAGCAATGAGGCTGTTAGAGATGAGAACGCAAACAAAGAAAAGTAATAGTCCTGAAGTGCTGTGCTATTGGACATGCACAGCCAGTCAGATTCTGCTAATTTTAAATCTAAATTTTATTTACAGCGTGGTAACAGGCCCTTCTGGCCCAACGAGTCCTCGCCGCCCATTTTAAACCCAAATTAATCTACCTGTACGTCTTTGGAATGTGGGAGGAAACCGGAGCACCCGGCGGAAACCCACACAGACACAGGAGAATGTACAAACTCCTTACAGACAGTGACGGGAATCGAACCCCGATCGCCGGTGCTGTAATAGCGTCATGCTAACCGCTACGCTACCGTGCCGCCCCTAATGGAGAAGGAAAACAGCCAATGTCACAGATGGTTTACAACAGAAATGGCCAGATCTGATACAGATAGAAAAACAGAGTTATCTTGAGTTGTAGAATTCAATACTGAGTCCAGAAAGCTGCAACATGTCTAGGAGGAAGATGAGGTGCTGTTCTTTGGGTCTTGCTAAAACAGTGTAAGAGGCCACAGTCAGATCAGTCAGGGTGTGAGTGGCAGGCATCAAGAAGCTCAGGGTCGCCCCTACAGAATTAATGCAGGAACCCAGCAAAATGGTCACCTAATCTATGTTTGTTTGCTCCAGTGTAGAGAAGGGCTGTGCAAACGAATCGCTGCTTTACCTAAAAGGACCATTTATCTACCTGTTTCTGAGTAGATAGCTTATTCCGTTTGTTAAACAAAGTCTTCTCAGGAAACTAGCCCTGCAACAATGTGATTTAAATGTCACATTTAAACTGGGGGTAAAAAGGTGCCCACAAAGGTGACTGTGTTAGGGTGGCCACCTGAGCATCTTGTTGTACAGGCCTGAATGGGTATATGGAGACCCTGTCCCGATCTTAGGTGAAGGACCAAGTCCAGGAAGACCTTTTCCTCAATCAGTCAGAATCAGGTTTATTATCACTGACATATGACGTGAAATTTGTTGTTTTGCAGCAGCAGTACAGTGCAAAGACATAAAATTACTATAAATTACAAAATAAATAAATAGTGCAGAAAGAAGGAATAACGAGGTAATGTTCATGGACCATTCAGAAATCTGATGGCGGAGGGGAAAAAGTTTGGTCCTGAAACATTGAGTGTGGGTCTGCAGGCCTCTGTACCTCCTCCCTAATGGTAGTAATGAGCAGTAGTAACCTAGACCAGCTGATAGTCATTGCCATCAATCACTCCCAGGGCAGAGATAGCATGAGTTAAATACAGAGTAAAGCCCATCTACATAGTCCCATACACACTCCCAGCATAGGTCCAGCGTGGATTGGATATACAGTGACATCTGAGCGTAGGATTTAGAAGCAGGAGGAGGCCGCTCGGTCCCTCAAACCTTTCCCATCATTTAATAAGATCATGGCTGATCTCCCTGTAACCTCAAATTTGAATTTTTGTTAACTTACAATAAGCGTTCACTCCTTGCTTGTCAAGTATCTCGATATTCCTGTTTTATAAATAATCAAGAATGGGCCCAGTGGCTCAGCGGGTAGAGCCACTGCCTCACAGTGCCAGAGACTCAGGGTTCAATCCTGACCTCGGGCGCTGTCTGTGTGGAGTTTGCACGTTCTCCCTGTGACCGCATGGGTTTCCTCCGGGTGCTCCAGTTTCCTCCCGCATCCCAAAGCTGTGTGGATTGGGAGGTTAGTTGGCTGCTGTGAATTGCCCCTAGTGTGTAGGTGAGTGATAGAATCAGGGGAAGTTGATAAAAATATGGGGAGAATGAAAAAAAGGATTAATGATGGTCAGGGCAGAATCAGTGGGCTGAAGGGCCTGTTTCCATGTTGTATATCTCCACAATTCAGCTTCCCTGCCCCTGGAGGAACACTCACAACCCTCTGAGGGAGGGAAAAAACTGTAACACTGTATTCTGCATTCCATTATTGCTTTTTCCTTCGTACTACCTCGATGTACTTACATTTACATTTGGAATGATCTGTATGGATGGCGTGCAAAACCAAGTTTTTTAACGCATCTCAGTACGTGTGACAATAATAAACCAATTCCAATTCAGTTAAGCTACAATATCATATCAACCACTTCAAAGACAGGTAGAGCATCAGTTAGGTAGAGTGTAAAGCTCCCTCAGTACTGTCCTATTAAACTGTCCTGGATGGGTTAGATACAGAATAATATTCAGTGAAGAACAATGTGCAATGGTAAGTTGATATTTAATTGTCAATTCAATTAAGTATGTGCAACTTGCTCTCCTCAATATTTTTGAAAGGCACATGTCCCACATTGGAAATGTAGCCACCTTACCTGGCTAGATAGGGTATGGAGGGACATTTTCTAGCTACATTGAGATTGGACTGTGCTCAGGAAATGTTCTACCTGGAATCATCTTTGTTGTTCTTCCTTGAACCCTCTGTAAAACTCAGATATTGATTTTCATGTTGTGATCAGACTTCAAGACATTATACTTTAGAAACATTTTCTGTGTTGTGATTTCCTTCTCTGCTGTCTTTGAGGTAATCACACAATCCCTCCCAATATCCAATATGCTCAGCATTAAATAGATTACCTAGTGTTTACTTCATGACATCTAGAGCCACATTCGTTCTCCCCTCATTCAATCATTCATGGCGCACTCCTCAAACAGCCCAAAACTCTGCTGCCTGATCCCATTCTGCACCTGTTTCTGATCTGCCATCAGACCTTTGCTTGCTCATGTACGGTTCATGTTAATTCATTTAAATGCAAGGCCAGCATTTAGCATCCATACTTAATTACATTGGGCTCTGGGGACAGTAAAGGGAAGATTTCCTCCTGTCAAGGACATTAGTGAATCAGACAGGGTTTCATAACAA